>NW_025970087.1:1887-10130 GCF_021869965.1 Rhincodon typus | reverse complement strand
AGGAGCAGAGAGGCTGACGTTTCGGGCCTCGACCCTTCATCAGGAAAAGGGGAGGGGAAGGGGGTTCTGAAATAAATAGGGAGAGAGTGGGAGGCGGATAGAAGATGGATAGGGGAGAGATTACAAGAGAGTTGCAGTGGGAGAGAGATCCCCTGAGGTTTGTAGTCCCTGGCCTGTCTTTCTGTACACCATAGAAGTTGAATTTTGCAATTGTTTAGTGAATTTACCCCCGGGTAATTTATTTAGGCATTTAACTTGGTCACATGCTTTCTTGGAAATAATGTTTGAACATACTATTCAAGAATGAATTTCTGACCTCTTAAAGAAACAGAGTTTACAGGTGTGAGTTTGACAATGCACAGCAGGTCAGACATCATCAGAGGGCCAGGGAAGTCAACGTTTCACCCCCAGCTCCTCGGGTGCTGTGACCTGCTGTGCTTTTCCAGCCTCACACCTATAGACTCTGGCTTCCAGCATCTGCCGTCACTATTGTCTCTTGAAGAAACAAGTCATTCTTACACAGCTGTAAGCCTAAATCGATTCTGTCTCCACTTTCAAATCGCAGTTCCCAAATAAAACAATATCCAACAACTGCGCTTCCCACAACATAGAATTCATATCGACAGGGGAGTGGTTGAAGTGGATATCATAGATACATTCAAGGGGGAAGCAAGTGGGGCGACAGGACACAGGACACACGTTGGTAGGGTTTGAAAAGTGGCTCATGGGGAATGGCAATGCCGACATGGATCAAATAGGCTGTAAACTCCACGTCAGCCTGGCAAAGTTTAATGGTCGAGCTGTTTCCTTTTTTCTGCTTCTGAGTTCTTGTCCAGAAAACGCGATTGAGTCACTCTGTGGAATCTACACACCCCATCTGAGCCCGGGTTGCATGTTCTACATTAATACACAGAATGCGATGAACTTTGTCATTCGTTTAATCACATTCCTGATCAGTGCAGTTTGAACACAAGGTGCCTGGTTAAAATATTTCCACATCCAACACAACGTTTTCTTACACCAAGGTATGATAAATGACTGCAATTTATCAGAGAACGCAAGATCAAACAATGTTAGAGAAAGCAAAACTCCTCAGACTTTGTTTAAACTGTTTAAGGTAATATAAAGGTAGAGATGAAGTCACCATTTTCTCAAGGGACCATAGGGTTGCTGTGTCATTAGAGAGAGAGAGACAGAGAGACAGACAGACAGACAGAGAGACAGAGAGAGAGAGAGAGAGAGAGGCAGACAGAGATAGAGAAAGAGACAGAGAGAGAGAGAGAAAGGGGCCTGGTGGTGGTTTAACCTGAGGGTCACCACGCCTCAGGCAAAAGGGACAGGTTGAGAAGGACAGTCTTCCTTGGTAACCCCAGCAGGTACAGGACTTGAACCCACACTGCTGGTTTCATTCTGCATCACAAAGCTGCCATCCAGCCAACTGAATTATCCGAGCCCCAAACACACAAGCCCTCCTCAGGAGTCAGCTCCGCTCCAGTGAAAATCTACCCACTATCCAGCTGCACATGCACAATTAACGGCCCCAATCAATTTGGATAAATCTCAGGAACGACAGAGACCAGTATCCCATTGGTCTGTTGCATTTGTTATCCCCCCCCATCCCCACTTTAAAGCTGCTGGAAACCGAGTAGGTTCCCTCTGGCTGTTGCTTTCTGGGAAATCCATGGGCTGAGCGCATCATTGAGAACTGTGCAATTTCCAGCAATTTCTGTTTTTGTTTCTGAATTACAGCACCCACAATTCTTTTGGATTTTGCTGAGAACTGTGCCTGGTTTCTGAAATCACCTTGGGGGCTCAGCTTACATCAGTTGGGCCATTCCTTGCCCCAGTCGCACAAAAGACCGAGGAATTTCAAATGTCAGCAAACAACATGAACCACTTTTGTTTGTGTTTTCTGTGCTCCTTTACCCTGGGCTGAAGACTCAATTCACCAGGATCAGATCCCACTTGCAAAACTGGCCACCTCTGAAGGTGATCATTCCCCATTCACTTGGCCACTCAGATAGCAGCGGATCTTTCTCCATGTCATCAAAATATTTGATGTTTGAAGACAAGTGTACAGCAATGAAGCAATTAAACTGCACAGGATAGTTTTAAAAAATAATTTTGAACAGTTTCTGAGGAAGGGTCATTGGACTTGAAACGTTAACTCTGATTTCTCTTTACAGATGCTGCCAGACCTGCTAAAGCTTTTCCAGGAATTTCTGTTTTTGTTTCTGATTTATACAGCATCCGCAGTTCTTTCTGTTTTTATTTACCCTCATTGAAATGTTTATTTCATGGAATTTTGTTCCACTGTTTGATTAAAGTTGCTCCGGCACCCTGGATTTAGACACAGCTCAGAATAATTTTGAAAGGAAGTAAAATAAATGATTATGATTTATTGTACTGCCTCTGCACTGGTTATCAACGATGTCACAGAATATAATTATGAATTTCAGTGGAAATTTAAACTGGATTCTAACCCAGTACAATGTATTTTGATCATAATTTCCCATTTGTGCCCAACAAGGTAACTCTGCCTCCTTATTGTTGCTAAGGGAACACTCGTACCTTTCATTTTATAAATCTTTCAAAGTTCTGCTTGTCCTGTGAACATTGTGCAATTGCTGTGATTTAACCGAAATAAAAAACACCGAAAGTGCTGGAGAAACGCAGCAGGTTTGGTAGCTTCTGTGGAGAGAGAAACAGAGTGAACATTTCAAGTCCAGTGACCTTCCTTCTCTGTTCTGAAGAGTCATATTGGACTTGAAACGCTAACTCTGTTTCTCTCTCCACAGCTTCTGCCAGACCTGCCGAGTTTTTCCAGCATTCTCTGTTTCTGTTTCAGATTTCCAACAACCACAGGGTTTTGTTTTTCTCTGTGCCTTGATTTTATCGCTGTGTGTTTTACTGCTTCTTCCAATTCCCATTCTCCTTAGAGCTCAGCACAATCAACGATGGCTAATATGTAACAAGATGTTGAAGAATTTTTATTCCATAATCTTTTCACCATGAAATAGATTTGATCTCACTAAACATAATTATCATTTTTGCCACTTCCTGAAAGATCTTCATTATCACAGAGAAAGAGAGAAAGAGAGAATGAAGAGAGGGATAGAGATAGCGAGACAGTGATAGAGTGATAGTGAGACAGAGTGATAGACAGAATGATAGTGAGACAGAGAGAGAGATAAAGAGAGAATGATAGAGAAAGAGAGACTGAAAGAGAGAGAGTGATAGAAAGTGATAAAGACAGAGCGATAGAGAGATAGAAGGTTGAGAGACGGATAGCAAGAGAGAGAGACAGTGATAGAGAGAGGGATGGAGAGCAATGGAGAGAATGATAGAGAGAGAATGATATAGAGTGCTAGAAAAAGTGAGAGAGAGAGAGTGAATGGATAAACTGATAAACATAGAACAAGAAGAAAGCAGAGACAGGCAGAACGAAAGAAGTAAATATGAAAAGAAAAATCTGAGATAAGGAGAGAAAAATAAAAGAAAGGGAAAACTATATGGAAAGAGAAAAGAAGATTGAGGGAGAGAAAGATAGAGAACAGAATGAAGAAATAAGAGAGACATCCTTTTCAGTTTCAGGACATCCCATAGCAGGGGGCTAATTTTTAAACCTTGTCTCTTCAGTTGTCTATAAAACTCTTGCTAATAGTCAATGTTCCAGCATCATGGTGGCCAATTGGTTGAGAGTTGAAAGTTGGCCAAGAGGCCATGGGATGTTGGTGTCACTGGCTGGGTCAGTGTTTATTGCCCCTCCTTAAAACCCAGAGGGCAATTGAGAACCACCACATTGCTGTGGGTCTGGAGTGACATAGAACATAGAACATAGAACATAGAACAGAGAACAGTACAGGCCCATCGGCCCACGATGTTGTGCCGAACTTTTACCCTAATCCTAAGGTCTATTTAACCTCCACCCCTACCTTATACTATCATCCATATGCCTATCTAATAGCCGCTTAAATGCCCCTAATGAGGCCGACTCCACTACCCTCTCCAGCAATGCATTCCACATCCCGACCACTCTCTGAGTAAAGAACCTACCTCTGACGTCTCCCCTATATCTACCTCCACTCACTTTAAAACTATGCCTCCTCGTAATAGCTACCTCCACCCTAGGAAAAAGTCTCTGGCTGTCCACTCTATCTATACCTCCGATCATTTTGTACACCTCTATCAAGTCACCTCTCATCCTTCGTCGTTCTAAAGAGAAAAGCCCTAGCTTTCTCAACCTTTCCTCGTAAGACCTTCCCTCCATTCCAGGCAACATCCTGGTAAATCTCCTCTGCACCTTTTCCAACTTCTCCTCATCTTTCCTGTAATGAGGCAACCAGAACTGGACACAATACTCCAGATGTGGTCGAACCAGGCTTTTGTATAGCTGGAGCATAACTTCACGGCTCTTGAACTCAATCCCTCTATTAATGAAAACTAACACATCATACACCTTCTTAACAACTCTATCCACCTGGGTGGCAGCTTTCAGGGAAGTGTGGACATGAACCCCAAGATCCCTCTGCTCCTCCACACTGCCAAGAATTTTTCCGTTAACCCTGTATTCTGCTTTCAAGTTTGTCCTTCCAAAATGAATCGCCTCACACTTTTCAGGGTTAAACTCCATCTGCCACTTCTCAGCCCTTCTGCATCCTATCAGTGTCCCTTTGTAACGTAGAACAGCCCTCCGCACTGTCCACAACGTTACCCACCTTTGTATCGTCCGCGAACTTGCTTATCCACCCTTCCACTCCTTCATCCAAATCATTTACAAAAATCACAAATAGAAGAGGACCCAGAACAGATCTTTGTGATACACCACTCGTAACTGAGCACCATGTTGAATATTTTTCGTCCACTACCACCCTTTGTCTTCTAAGGGTTATCCAGTTCTGAATCCAATCTGCCACATTTCCCCCTATTCCATGCCTCCTTACTTTCTGCATGAGCCTACCATGGGGAATCTTATCAAACGCCTTACTTAAATCCATGTATACCACACCCACTGCTCTACCTTCATCCACGTGTTTGGTCACCTCTTCAAAGAATTCAAGAAGGTTTGTGAGGCATGATCCACCCCTCACAAATCCATGCTGACTATCACGAATCAAACTGTGCCTTTCCAAGTGATCATAAATCCAATCTCTCAGAGCCCTTTCCAATAATTTGCCCACCACTGATGTAAGGCTAACTGGCCTGTAATTTCTGGGGTTATACCTATTCCCTTTTTGGAACAAGGGAATGACGTTTGCCTCCATCCAATCTGCCGGCACTATACCCATGGACAGTGAGGATGAAAAGATCATCACCAAAGGCCCTGCGATCTCTTTCCTCGCTTCCCATAGAATCCTTGGATAAATCCCATCAGGCCCGGGGGACTTATCTATCTTCAACTTCCTCAAAATTCCTAGCACATCTTCCTTACTACATTGACCTCCTCTAGCCAACCAGCCTGTTTCTACAACTAGGTCCCTCTCAATCGTGAATACCGAAGAAAAGTATTCATTAAGGACCTCTCCTATCTCTTTACGCCAGACTGGGTAAGGATGGCAGATTTCCTTCCCAAATGGACGTTAGTGAGCGAAACATGTTGACCAATCAACACAAGGTTAGTTCTTTATTCCAGATTTTGGTTGGTTTAGATTTCACATTCCATCCTAATGGGATTTGAACCCATGACTCTAAGACTTTAGTCTGGAGTTCTGGCTTGCTAGGCCAGTGATATTACTACTACACCAGCACCTCTACCATCTCTGTTGTAATCTCTGATGTTGCAACTGATGGATTTGTCAATTCACGGATCATAAGAATATCTGGATCCACACACACTGGTGAACAGTGATTGAAGGTTCACCTGTTTCAGGGATGTTAAAGGTTTTAGGTGTCCAGGATCTGTATTGACATTGAAGCCAGATAGTGTCCAGTGCATGCGACATTGGACCCAATGTAAGAAGTTAATGCATCTTGTGTGGACAATCTCACACTGTGGCAATTATCCCACCCTCCTCCATTGTCGAGCACCTTTCGAGTGAGATGTGTAAAGGGCTGGGATTATGTTTGGACTTGCACCAGTTAAACATAGTGCATGTTGTTCATTCCTTTTGGAGTATATCTCTTGGATGGAGGTAAAGGCTTCAGGTTTTCTACTGTTACCCATGGGTCATGTTTCCTGCAGGTACTGTCTGACTGGGCTCTGCAATCTCTAACAGTCACAGTTAACTCTTGGACTTTGTGGATGTGCTTTTATGCCTTTGGAAGCCTCTTTGACAATATTCCTTGGTTGGCTCCATTCTGCACGCTGCTGTGGAATGTTGTGCTGTACCTTGGGTTTCTCTGGGTCCTGCACACTTAGCAGAACATCCTCTTGTGGAACACAGCTTTCAGATCTCACAAAACGCTGGACATTGTCTTGCTGGGAGAGTCTAACCGCAGCTCCAACAGGATTTGGATGTTCCTCTGACCCTGTCGATGGCTGAAATAGTTGTTCTAGAGTCAAGCACCTACAGGTGCTGCAATTACTTTGAACATTTAGTGCAGCATCAATAGCATATCCTTTGGCGTTGACCAGAAGGGTTTTTCTGAAGGATTTGATGGATGGAGAGGTAATGATCAGTTTGAAACATTTCTGTTAAATTAACTTTGGTGAAAACACGTTCTGTATCTCTGCATTGACATGGCCCTACAAACTGGTTGCCTACTTTACTTGGCTGTTATCAATATGACATGACCACGAGCCTGAGTATCGTGATTAAGCTGATTTTCAAAGATCTGAAGAAAAATTATCATGATCTTTGCAGTCATCAGCAGAAATGCCACATTATTTTATCTTTCTTTACTCATTAATACACATTGGCTGAAAGAAGTTTGACAGCCTGTTGTTCTTTGTCAGCTTTCTGTTGATCCAAAATGACTGATTCTTTCTTGAAACAGCTGAAATTTTGACAGAATGTCAATGGAATGTGAATCCATTGCTACGTATTTCCATGCATTTTATTTAGTTTTTGCTCTCAAGATGTCACATGCTGTGATGTCAGAATAAAAATCAAGATTGCAGTGTCGTGCTTTTCCTGTATTTTGTTAAAAATTACTTGTCATTTGCTTTAAAAGTGTTTCTCTTCTCATTACTTGTTGCTGTTGCTTGAAAAGTAGCAATTGACTTTTCTTAATTCTGTTGTGGGTTTAAAAGTAACAATTGGCTTATCTCTTCCTTTTCTTGCTGTACCTTTAGAAGATGCAGGATTGTAGCAGCAGGCTTTTCCTGAAGGTGGCATTCATGCCTAAATAGACTAAGTTGTGAGATTCCAAGAACCGTTTCTCTCTGTGCATTTTCTGAGGGGCAAGATAGTAGAACCAACCGAGAACTGCAAACAGCCAAGTCTTTTTAATGTAGAAAACTGCTTTTAGTACCAAAGCATTTCCCCCATTTTGTTTTAATTCCAGGCATGCTTTTTGGTTTTTTTTTTACACTGCAATCTATCCTCTCAGTACCTATTAACTTTGTTTTTAAGATCCAGAACTGTCCTGAGCCTATTGTAAATTGATTTTGTTGTAGTTGTTACTTCAGTTCTGAACACAGGTTGGTGATTGTTGCTAGGAAAAGAGCTTTTACCATTGCTACACTGCTATTACCTTTTCAGCACTCACTCATGGCCAGTTAACTAGTTGGCACACTGGGTTATAGCGCTCACTTGCTGTCACCTATATGTTAGCCGATGTCGTATATCTCACAAAGAGTCACCTTGTTGTGAGACAAATGTCTTGAAGTTTACTTACAACACTGTTTGTATGATTACAATATCACAGACATATGCACACAGTCTGAGTTCTCTGCTTACTGATTTTGCTGTTCAGTACATACACAAAGTTGACTAGCTGAAGAAAAGCAAACTTCACATGACACTAGGTTATAGTCCAACAGGTTTATTTGAAATCACGAGCTTTCGGAGCACTGACCCTTCAACTATAACCTGGTGTCATGTGATTTTTGACTATGTCCCCACCCCAGTCCAACACCGGCATCTCCACATCATGTCTGAAGAAACTACATGAACTGTTTGACATAGAAAGTGTGGTCAAAGGTGAGGCGGGTACCTTTAAACAAGGATGTCACATGGTTATGATGTCATGCAGCTGTTTAAATGATACAGGCCGGTCTGATCTGGAAACTATGTCACAATATCAGCGCTGAGGGAGTGCAGCACTGTCGGAGGGTGAGTGCTGAGGGAGTGCAGCACTGT
>NW_025970087.1:0-1787 GCF_021869965.1 Rhincodon typus | reverse complement strand
CAGTGCTGAGGGAGCGCCGCACTGTCGGAGGGTCAGTGCTGAGGGAGCGCCGCACTGTCGGAGGGTCAGTGCTGAGGGAGCGCCGCACTGTCGGAGGGTCAGTGCAGGGAGTGGGCACTGTCGGAGGGTCAGTGCTGAGGGAATGGGCACTGTCGGAGGGTCCGTGCTGAGGGAGCGCCGCATTGTCGGGAGTAGCTGTGAACTAAGTCACAGCTGACATCTACGCTAAAGTGTTGGGAGTATCAGATGGTTATTTCTGAGGTTGAATGTTTCTGATGATGTGACTGTAACCATTCCAATTCATAGTAACTCCCAGCCATTTTTAAATCTAATTGTGAACGATTAGCCCAATGTTCCTCAAGTTTCCAGTCTCACCATTTCATCGTCGCACTCATTGTCTTCGGTTGCTTCACCCTGTTCAAGTTCATCACATTCCCCATCATCCCCCAGAGGTTCCTCTGTCAGTGTCTCTGCAGTTTCCGAAGCAGAGTCTGCGTGAGAGAGCTCAGTCCTCACCTCAGCAGCTTTCTTCCTGGGCTCTGTGGGAAACACCCATGAACGGGAACTTTTAATGTCAAAAATAGGACAGAACTAAAACAAACAAGTTCTACTCATTGCCCCAGAGTCACCCGCAGTATTTCTGAGTTGATATAATCCCCGTTGCTTTACAGATAAACAACAGAAACTTGTTTGTACAGAGCCAAGTCTCACAAAGCTCACCAGGATTAGGCCATTCAGCCCTTCAAGTCTGCACTGCCATTTGATGGAATTAGGGCTGGTCTGATAATCTTCAGCTGCATTATCCTGTATTTTCCCACAACGCTGGATTCCCTCACGGATTAGAAATCTGACTATTGCAGGCTTGAATGTACTTAATGACACAGCCCTCTATCATAGAATCCTTAACAGTGTAGAAACAGGCCATTCGGCCAAGAAGTCCACTCCACCCCTCTGAAGGGCAGCCCACCCAGACCTATTCCCCATGTCTAACCCAAACATCCCTGAACACTATGGGCAATTTAGCATGGCCAATCCACCTACCCTGCACATCTTTGGGCAGTGGGAGGAAACCCACGCACACACGGGGAGAACATGCAAACTCCACCCAGACGGTCGTCCGAGGGTGGAATTGAACCCGGGTCCCTGGCGCTGTGAGGCAGCAGTGCTAACCACTGAGCCACCGTGGAACCACTACGGTAAAGAATTCCACAGACTCACTGGTTTTTGATGGGTAAAGAGATCAAGGTTAATGGGGAGAAGACAGAGAACGGGGTTGAGAAACATATCAGCCACGATTGAATGGTGCAGCAGACACAATGTGCTGAATGGCCAAATTCTACTCCTTTGTTATGGTTTTAAAGCTGCTCTGATTACGGTCTTTTCCCAGCTACCTGTCTGCTCTCCACCCCCTGCCAACTCCATTCTACATAACAGCCTATTGTAAGGATATTTCTACAACTTTATACTACTTTTAAGAAGTGAAGAAATAGGAGCCCTGTCATAGGTCATTCAGCCCCTTGAATCTTCCTTGCCCATCTATAAGATCAAGTCTGATCTGGCCCAGGTCTCAGTTCCTCTTATGTACCAGCTCATCATAACCCTCAGCTCCCTGAGATTTCAAAAATCTATCCAACTCCTTTGCAAATGCTTTCAGTGAACCAACCTCCACAACTCTCTGAGATAACAAGGTGTGGAGCTGGATGAACACAGCAGGCCAAGCAGCATCAGAGGAGCAGGAAGGCTGACATTTCGGGCCTAGACCCTTCTTCTGAAGAAGGGTCTAGGCC
>NW_025970086.1:0-12967 GCF_021869965.1 Rhincodon typus | reverse complement strand
TGTGGCAGATGGACAAGGTGACAAATTAAATTTGAGAAATAATAGCTCCAGTTTAAGCAAAAACTATTACCTTTACTGTAGTGAAGTAGACAAACAACTTGGAAATGTTTCAATAAATGAGAGCTGCACATTCAGTTAGGTTTTCACAGATGTTATAAAGTATACAATTTGTTTTGTAATAATTTGTAATCTGTTTTTAAATCATCCCACTGGGCTCACTTTGAGAAGAATGGTCAAAATGTTTTGTGAATTAGAAGTTAAGAATGCAGAAACAAAGTTGAGAGAATATTTACAGTTTAACAGACCGTGCTGGAGTAATTCAAGAAGTCTAGCAGCATCTGTGGACAGAGGAACACTTAAATTTTGGAGTTTAATATGACTGTTCTGAAGAACACCAAAGAAGTAGAGTCATGAATAAGTCATATTGGAATTAAAATGTTAACTCTGTTTCTCTCTCCACAGATGCTGCCAAACCTGCTGGGTTTCTCCAGCACTTTCTGCTTTTTGTTCAGATTTCCAGCACCTGCAGTATTTGTTTTTCTTCTTGTTTTGTGCTCCCTCTACTTAATATCAACCTTAACCTACTCTCAGGAAATCAATTATATTGCACAAATATAATATTTCTACTTACCGCCTCAGCAAACTGAAGATTACTAACATTGTGTCAATTAGAATCAAATGTTGAGCAGTTTTGGGATGTATTACAAACTTGACTTGAGAATGTTGAAATGTATACTACTAGGACATAAAGAAGCATGGGGCGGTGGCATGGTGGCAATATCATTGGACTAGTAATTCAGAGCTCCACATTGATGTGCTGGGGAATCCCACCATGGCAGATGTGGAATTTGAACTTAATATAAAAAAGTTTAGAATAAAAAGCTACCGTAATAGTGAGAATCATTTTTCATAAAACTCACCTGGCTCACTAATGTCATTCAGGAACGGAAATCTTCCATCTTTATCTGGTCTGGATTACATGTGACTTCAGACCACAACAATGTAATTGAATCTTAACTGCCTTTTGGGCAATTAATGAATAAAAGGGAGACAGCATTTTAAATCTATGGACTCAAAGTTATGGCAGGGTCACATGTACTGATGCCTTCAAGTGGTAACTCTGATGGACTTTCCAGGATCGATCATTCTCCAGCCACTTATTGCCATTATTTCCGAATCCAACTGGCTTTGGAGGGGTGAAGTTTGAGTATTCCATTTGGCAATTCCTCTTAATCAAAGATGTTATATGAATATGTACTTGTAAATTACAAAAAGCTGGCAGTCATGTTCAATGAGTAATCACAAAGATAAATGAAATGTTGGCCTTTATTTCAAAGGGAGTGGACTATAAAAATAAAAAGATCTTGCTAAATATACACAAGACATTCGTCAGACTACATCTGGAATACTGTGCAGTTTTGTGTCCCTTATTTAAGGAAATATTTACTGGTATTGGATGCAATCCACAAAGTAAAATGACCAGATATGAAGAGTTTTTTTTACGAGAAGTTGAGTAGGTTGGGATTGTACTCATTGAAATTCATAAGAACAAGATGAGACATTATTGAAACATACGAGATTGTTAAGAATCTTGGCAGAATAGACATGGAAAGGTTTGCCCATGTGGGAGAGATTAGGATCAGAGGTCATAAAAATCAGAGAAAGGGGTCGCCCACTTAAGACAGAAGAGGAATTTCTTCTTTGAAGGTTTGGAATTCTTTACTGCAAAAGACTGTCAAGGCTGGGTCATTAAATATATTCAAGGCTGAGATAGACAGACTTTTATTCAGTAAGGGAATTCAGGGTTATGGGGAAAAGGCAGGAAAGTGGGGTTGAGGATTATCAGATCAGGTATGATTGTATTGAATGGCAGACTCCATGGGCTGAATGGCTCATTTATCCTCCTGCATCCCATCCTTCTGTTTTAAGCTTGAAGTGAAGGCACTGTAAAGTGAAGAGCTCACAGCAAGTTGAGAGATCAGTTGCTTGTAGTTGAGTTTCTGAAAGGTTGATTATCAGGCAAACCTAAATTTGGATCAGGTATTTCCTGGGGAGGAGGTTTCCTTCTTTCTGTTTAGATCTCCCACCTGGAGGGTACTACTGTTAACTACCTTGGTGCTGCACGATGACTTATAACTAGTTGTGGTCTGCTTTTCTGACCAACTGGGTACAAGTGCAAACAGTTCTTGGCTGTTTTTTTTTTCAAAAGCAGACAAAAACCTGGCTCTCTCAACACATGGCTTTCCACAAGTTCAAGTCCTTTTCCAAAACAGAATGATGGACTCACACCAATTCACAATCTGGTTTGCATTTTTGTGCAGACATTCACCCTGACTGACTTATAAGGCATTGACTTATCAGTTTGGAATGTTCTTTCATTCTTGCAAGACAGGGGAGTAATTTTTAACCCACAAAAGAAGTCAGGTGACCTTAGGCAACCATCCATTCCTGTCTGCGTCGCGTTTTTAAAAATATAAATTAGTTGCAGGTGACATGGCTTTACTGGGCATAACAAGATCCAATATGGTCTGTTTCTGGATAACCATATCCTCTTTCAACCTTTCCAGAATGCTGTTTCCCTTTGACGAGTGATATAACAATAATAGTTTCCTTGATACTACAGCTGTACATTTTTGTCCATGTTAAAGTAGAACATTAATGAATTCCTTAGTCAGCTTTATCACTTTTAAATACTTAAGTAAATGTAGTTTTCATTATGAAAACTACAATGTCTTGCAATCAGAACAATTGTGAATTCAGAAAATACTGATCTTTCTCATGGTGCACAAGCTTGGCAAAGTACAAAACAATGATGTACTTGACCAGCTGTACTCAAGTTACCAGATAGCCAGCAGAAAGAAATTACTTTACATAAAGAAACAAAATGTGAAACCTAGAATGTCAGGACAGTGATAAACACTTTAAAAATAAAGTCATTTTAAAAAAAAAAAAATCTTTAATAAATCTTATTAGCCTATTATCCTGAAATTTTGATTTCAACACATTTGCTCACACAATTGACTTCCAATTCCAGTTCCTTCAACTTGTGGCTTCTCCTTCATAGGCAATTGCAATTCCTTTCTGACCTACTGCTGCTTTTGACACAGACGTCTTCCCTAGTTGCTGCTGCAGGCCTTGCCAGCTCCTAGATGCCAGGAATGAAGCTGTAAAATGAGAAATTTTCATATTGGTATCACAAATAAGAAAGAAGACACCAGAATGAATATGAGATTGAGTAACAGATGAATGGAAGAATTCACATTAATAGAATCATACCTTAGGGATAAGGTGGTTAGCTCAGTTGGCTGGACGGCTAATTTGCAATGCAGAGTAATGACAACGCACGGAGAGGGGATTCTCCTCTCAACCTCTCCCCTAGCCCACCACCAGTCCTCTCTCTCTAATGAGAGCAGCCCTACAGTCTGTAGGAATATGGTGACTTTACCTTTCATATATATGAATAAATATCTGGGGACAATTAATGGAAAATTCAAAATGCAGTGTAGACTGCTTTTAATTAATACCATCGTTGAATGGGTTTCATCCATAGAATATAATCTATTGTAGATCAAACAATGTGTGTAAACCATTGTTTACATCATGATTATTCTGTGTGTTCAAATAAATAATTTGGAATACACTACATATTCTACTTCCTCAACGTTCAAAACATTGACAATACAATTGTAAAATGCACAATATACTGAATCAAACAGACCAGAAAAGTCAAATATTTAACCTGTGTGCTGAGTCACGGCAGAGTGGAAATTACTACGAAGCTGGGCAATATATCCATAGAACATAGAACAGTACAGCACAGTACAGGCCCTTTGGCTCACGATGTTGTGCCAAACTTTTACCCTAATCCTAAGGTCTACCTAACCTCCACCCCTACCTTATACTATTATCCATATGCCCATCTAATAGCCGCTTAAATGCCCATGAGGCCGACTCCACTACCCTCACCGGCAATGCATTCCACACCCTGACCACTCTCTGAGTAAAGAACCTACCTTCACTCACTTTAAAACTGTGCCCCCTCGTAGTAGCTACCTCCACCCGAGGAAAAAGTCTCTGGCTGTCCTCTATCTATACCTCTGATCATTTTGTACACCTCTATCAAGTCACCTCTCATCCTTCGTCGTTCTAAACAGAAAAGCCCTCGCTCTCTCAATCTTTCCTCGTAAGACCTTCCCTCCATTCCAGGCAACATTCTGGTAAATCTCCTCTGCACCTTTTCCAACGCTTCCACATCTTTCCTGTAATGAGGCGACCAGAACAGGATCCAGCATTATGCAAATTCTGGAAAGGGGCATGTGCTGTCAAAAACAGACTTAGAAATTATAGCCAAGGAACAAAGCATCTAGAGTTTGTCAATAGGATACTGGATACCTCAGAATTAAAGATAACAGGAAAATGGGTGTTTAGAACAAATTAGGTTATTAGATTAAAATGTATTTAAAGAATTTGGGGGGGGATGGGAATATTTAAATATTACAGCAAGAAAAATAAAAGGCCTTCCAAAGTACATTGGTCTCTGTATATACTTTACAACTAGGCTCAAGTCAGCCCTTGATAAAGTGCCACCCCACTGGCTGAGAGGGATCATTACCAGCATCATATTGCTCTAAAGAGCTTGCTAATACTCACTGGCTTGGTTTATACATGAATATTGGTCATGTGGCCCAAAGGTCCTGTCAGTGGAAGTGCTTTGTTAGCTGTCAGGCGATAATTTCTTTAAGGAGAATGAACCTCCTGATTTCTGTAGGGAAAACATTGTGCGCTAACACAGGAAGCTGCTCAAGTGTTGGTTTCAACACTCCAGAAATAATGCTCATGACTTCTCAAAGGTGGACAGCTACTGCACTTGTGTGGCAATTCCTTAGCCAGTTAGAGCAGCAGTGCTCTGTTGTATAGACCCACGTGAGAGAAGCAGTGCAACAGATTCTGTTGCCGTAGGTGGTACGTGCCAATTTTTGGATGAGAGTCACTCTCATCTTGACCCAGGACCTTAACAAAGCCCACAACCCATCTGAAATTCCAAAGCCCCGACTAAACCACCGCACCATACAAACTGATGACAACGCCAGTTTTCAATAACACATCTCCTGGTTGACTGCAAACATCACCACTGCAAACTGGGCGAAGGGTGAAGTCTCAAGTTTCAAACTTCCACAGAAAAATCTGGACAACTGTCAACCACTTAAGGACAGTCCAAGGAGGATGTGGCCATTTACTCCATAAATGGAACATTACTAACAGTTTACATTGTGACTGTGACTAACCTAGTCAGACCATAAACAAGACTGAACTTCTGCCCTGAATGATCTATTACTGGTGGCATCTCAATTATTCAACAGCTTAGCTGATGCAGTGTGAATGAATTGTTAACCATGATATCAAACTACAACTGCTTACATAGCCTTTTAAAAAAATATTATACTTTAGGTAGCGACTAGAGTCTTGATAGAACTTAAAGAACTAAGAATCATGGAAGTGCCATCATGCTGCCATATTATTAGGTGTATGCTTTATAAATTTAACATTTAATTCCATGCTTATTTGGGATAAAAAGCCTACAACTTAATGCTAAATTGATTTAGACTAAGATTAAATGATTTGAAGAAAGCCAGCTGAAAACAATTGTGATCTCAGAATTTATTTAAACTGTATACTTTAGACAGTAAATCCAAAAAAAGTAAACCATTCAAATATCAAATCAGGAGTCATTGATTTTAATGTACAACTGAGGGCTCCACATCAAAATTTGTGAAAAGGTAGTGATAGTAAAAGGAGTTTTGCGATGTTAAGACTATAGATGGAAGCTACTTTTTATAACTTTGGTTACAATTAGGTTCAAGATTTTGCAGCTCTTATAAAATAAAACTTTTTTTTTGCTGAAATAAAACAGATTCTGAAATGCACGGTGTAGCAGTGGTGAAGGAAATGAGGGTAGGTGGAGGTCCTTTCAGCCCCGAAGTCCAACATTCTGACTAGATTCAAAACATGACTTTCCTTTTCTTTGCCAACTGCAATCATCAATGTAAAATACAGTTAGCCCACTTCAATCCAGTTCTTAATGGACATTTGTCCATAAACATTGCTCAAAAGTTTGCAATCAGCAATTCTACCAAGATCAGCTACAAATCTAGTTTATGTTGAAATTGTTCTCTCACGAGTGCAGCATCGATATTGGTGGAATTATGCCTTGGGGATCTGAAAATTCTCATTATACAGATAAATAAATTTGTGCAATTCTTGACTTGCAATGTATTGATTGGTCAGTGGAAGACAGTTGCACCTTGGAGTAGATCATCAGTACTGAGTATTTGTAATAGTTAATAGAGGACATTCGTTTGCCTTAATTACTTTTGAACAAAACATGTCTTTTTTATCAGCTTTATTTGTCATTACTGATCCAATATAAGGAGAACATGACCGCTTTATCTGTTACTCTGCAGACAGCATTTTTAAAAAATCCTTTTCTTGATGTGGTGACTTCCTTTCACCATGTAGAGCATACCTCATCCGGAGTAGCAAATAAAAAGTCATGTAAACACAATTCTGTCTCAAATTCGCGCTGCAGAATTTCCTTGCAAGATTTCAAAACTTGCTGAATAGCTAGGTACGACGCCCACCTTTCTTCTTCATGAGTGGATTTATTGATTGAGATTCAATGACAGTCAAACATCATTAATGCCTGCCCAACAGCTCCAAGCTTAATGCCACTAAAGTAGTTTCACAACTTAGCAAATGTGCCACTCTTTAGAAACAAGCGGAGCAGAATGAAGCAGGATTTCTGACTCAATATATAGATAGGCCGACGAGAGGGGAGGTCATATTGGATTTGGTGCTTGGCAACGAACTAGGCCAGGTGTCAGATCTCTCGGTGGGAGAGCATTTCAGTGATAGTGATCACAACTCCCTGACCTTTACTATAGTCATGGAGAGCGATAGGAGCAGACTGTATGGGAAGGTATTTAATTGGGGGAGGGGGAATTACAATGCTATTAGGCAAGAACTATGGAGCACCAACTGGGATCAGATGTTCTCAGGGAAATGCATGACAGAAATGTGGAGGTTGTTTAGGGAGCTGTTGCTACAAGTACTGGATAGGTTTGTCCCACTGAGGCAAGGAAAGGATGGTAAGGTGAAGGAACCTTGGATGACAAGACATGTGGAACACCTAGTCAAGAGGAAGAAGGAAGCTTACTTAAGGTTGAGGAAGCAAGGATTGGACTGGGCTCCAAGAGGTCTACAAGGTAGCCAGGAAGGAGCTGAAGAATGGACTTTGGAGAGCTAGAAAGGGGGTAGGATCAAGGAAAACCCCAATGCTTTCTATACTTATGTGAGGAACAAGAAGATGGCCAGAGTGAGGGTAGGGCCAATCAGGGATGGTGGAGGGAACTTGTGTGCGGAGTCAGAGGAGGTCCTTAATGAATACTTTGCTTCAGTATTCACCAGTGTACAGGGACTTTGAAGTTTGTGAGGACAGCATGAAACAGGCTGATATGCTCGAACAGTTTGACGTTAGGAAGGAGGATGTGCTAGAAATTTTGAAAAACGAGGATAGATAAGTCCCCTGGGCCAGACGGGATCCACCCAAGGTTGCTACGGGAAGCGAGGGAAAAGATTGCTGCCCCTTTGGCGATGATCTTTGTGTCCTCACTGTCCACTGGAGTAGTACCAGATGATTAGAGGGTGGCAAATGTTACTCCCTTGTTCAAGAAAGAGAATAGGGATAATCCTGGAAATCACAGACCGGTCAGTCTTACTTCTGGGGTGGGCAAATTATTGGAGAGGATTCTGAGAGATAGTATTTATGATTATTTGGAAAAGCACAGTTTGATTAGAAATAGTCAGCATTGTTTGGTGAGGGGCTGGTCATGCCTCACAAGCCTTATTGAATGCTCTGAGGATGTGACAAAACACATCGATGAAGATGTGATGTAGTGTATATGCATTTCAGCAAGGCATTGGATGAGGTTCCACATAGTAGGCTCATTCAGAAAGTAAGGAGGCATGGGATTCAGGGAAATTTGGCTGTCTAAATACAAAACTGGTTGTACAATAGAAGAAAGAGGTTGGTAGTAGACGGAAGATATTCAGACTGGTGCTCAGTGACCAGTGGTGTTCCACAGGGATCTGTTCTGGGACCTCTGCTCTTTGTGATCTTTATAAATGACTTGGATGAGGAAGTGGTAGGGTGGGTTAGTAAGTTTGCCGACGACACGAAGGATGGAGGAGTTGCGGACAGCGTGGAGAGCAGTTGTAGGTTGCAACGAGACATTGACAGGATGCAGAGCTGGGCAAAGAATTGGCAGATGGAATTCAACCCAGAAAAGTGTTGAGTGATTCATTTTGGAAGGTTGAATTTGGATGCAGAATATAGGGTTAATGGCAGGATTCTCCGCAGTGTGGAGGAACAGAGGGATGTTGGTGTCCACGTCCATAGATCCCTCAAAGTTGCTACCAAAGTTGATAGGGTTATAAAGAAGGCATATGGTGTGTTGGTTTTCATTGGCAGGGGTTTTGAGTTTAAGGGCCGCAAGGTTATGCTGCAGCTCTATAAAACTCTGGTTAGAGTACACTTGGAATATTGTGTTCAGTTCTGGTCACCTCATTATAGGAAAGATGTGGAAGCTTTAGAGAGGGTGCAGAGGAGATTTACCAGGATGCTGCCTGGACTGGAGGGCAGGTCTCATTCTTGAGGAAAGGTTGACAGAGTCAGGGTTTTTTCATTGGAGCGAAGAAGGATGAGAGGTGACGTAATAGAGGTGTACAAGATGATGAGAGCGTAGATAGAGTGGATCGTCAGAGACTTTTTCCCAGGGCGGAAATGACTATTACTAGGGAGCATAATTTTAAGGTGATTGGAGGAAGGTATAGGGGAGATGTCGAATGACCTGGATGAGGGCGTAGAAGGATGGGTTAGTAAATTTGCGGATGACACTAAAGTCGGTGGAGTTGTGGATAGTGCGGAAGGATGTTGCAGGTTACAGAGGGACATAGATAAGCTGCAGAGCTGGGCTGAGAGGTGGCAAATGGAGTTTAATGCGGGAAAAGTGTGAGGTGATTCACTTTGGAAGGAGTAACAGGAATACAGAGTACTGGTCTAATGGTAAGATTCTTGGTAGTGTGGATGAGCAGAGAGATCTCGGTGTCCATGTGCATCGATCCCTGAAAGTTGCCACCCAGGTTGATAGGGTTGTTAAGAAGGCGTACGGTGTGTTAGGTTTTATTAGTAGAGGGATTGAGTTTCGGAGCCATGAGGTCCATGTTGCAGCTGTACAAAACTCTGGTGCGGCCGCACGTGGAGTATTGCGTACAGTTCTGGCTGCCGCATTATAGGAAGGATGTGGAAGCATTGGAAAGGGTGCAGAGGAGATTTACCAGGATGTTGCCTGGTATGGAGGGAAGGTCTTATGAGGAAAAGCTGAGGGACTTGAGGCTGTTTTCGTTAGAGAGAAGAAGGTTAAGAGGTGACTTGATAGAGACAGACAAGATGATCAGAGGATTAGATAGGGTGGACAGCGAGAGCCTTTTTCCTCGGATGGTGACGGCTAGCACGAAGGGACATTGCTTTAAATTGAGGAGTGATAGATGTAGGACAGATGTCAGAGGTAGGTTCTTTACTCAGAGAGTAGTAAGGGAGTGGAATGCCCTGCCTGCAACAGTAGTAGACTCGCCCACTTTAAGGGCATTTAAATGGTCATTGGATAAACATATGGATGATAATGGAATAGTGTAGGTTAGATGGGCTTCAGATTGGTTTCACTGGTCGGCACAACATGGAGGGCCGAAGGACCTGTACTGCGCTGTAATGTTCTTTGTTCTATGTTCTATGTCAGAGGTAGGTTCTTCACACAGAGTGGTGGGCATGTGGAATGCGCTACCGGCAGTGGTAGTGGAGTCAGATACATTAGAGACTTTTAAGCGACTCTTAGACAGGCACATGGAGGATCGTAAAATGTAGGGTATGCAGGGTAGATTGATCTTAGTAGGATAATAGGTCGGCACAACATTGTGGGGCGAAGGGCCTGTACTGTTCTAAGTTCTATGTAAGACATAGGACTGTTGAACAGCATAGTTATGCAGGTTTTCCCGTGTTGAATAACTGTCAGACGCCTCTCCATAAAAGGGGACAAGTCTATTTGCCTTTGGCCATTCATGCCCCGCATTTGTTACAACATTAGCAAAGCCAAGACAGCAAATTATCTCAATCAAAAACAGAAATTGCTGGAAAAACTCAGGTCTGGTAGCATCTGCTTTCTCTCCACAAAGTTAATGCTTCGATTCAAGTGACCCTTCTTCAGAATGGAGCAATTTATCTGCCTGCTGTCCTGTGGAGTATGGAAAGAACCTCAAGACCGTAGAAAGAAGTCAAAAAAGGTCTTGCCCCTCTCCAATTCCTGATATCAATATTCAATCTTGAAAATTTAATTCTCAAATTAGGAATTATACCTGCTGAGTGTGGCTGGGTAATTGCTAAAGCCTCATTCCTGTGGATCAATGATGTGCTTGATGCTTTGTTTTGCCACTCTGACTTTGGCAGGTGTGCTGCTCGCAAGGCTCCAGTCACTAGTGAGATATCAGTCTCTCCACTATTGAAGGTCTCATCTGGAAATTCAATATGGCTGCAAGCACCTATGAAGTTGAACAAGAAATTCATTGGGACTTCAAGGATGAATACATTAGTTAACACTAATCTAGCATACACACAATGTTGATAGTTAGATACTAGCTAGGTTGCCTGGACGGCTGGTTTGCAATGCAGGGTAATTCCAACAGCGTGGGCTCAATTCCTGCATCAGCTGAGATTACCATGATGCCTTTTCTTCTCACCTCTCACATTGCAAGAGGTGTGGTGACCCTCTGGTTAAACCACTACCACCAGTCCCCTCTCTCTCATAAGAAAGAAGCCCTACGGTCTGGTAGTATGTTGACTTTATCTGTTAGACTAATATGTAATTCACACATGTATTGTTGTCCGAAGTGTTTTATTCCCCCAACATTGCTGACTTCCCTCAAGCATAAAATATTAAATTCAATAACCAATTTCCTGAGCCTATTGCCGTACCAATGAAATGTTTCAGGCTGCAGGTAAGCAGATGTACCCTGCTGCAATTCTCTCAGCCCTGCCACCTAGAAATTGATGGTCGACATGACAAAGATACATTATTCACAGTGGCAACAGGATTGCTGGAAGTAAAGTGGGGAAAAAAAAACAGGATAACATCACAGCTACCTCTGTTTAAATATACACTTACAGGTTCAAATTTTATAGCGACTTAATTTAAGGGCACATTGATCCACGATGACATGTAGATTTACGCACCTGGAAGTAGGTCCCTGAAGTCAGTAATGTACTCTCCAGTCCATTCCCTTGCTTGATTGCATGCAACCTCCATCTCATATGGTGTTATAACGGGCCTGTAAAATTCACTGGAATCCAGCAAAGAATTTTCTGGACAGGCTACAAGCACGTATATATCAACTTCCATGAAATTAGCCAGCTTGGCAGCATTCAGTTTACCCATTACAAAGGTGTAGCTTTTCTTTCCAGCCTTCTTGATAATTGATTTAAGATGGTCTATGGTAGAAAGATAGTCAGCAACACCAAGAGTCCCCACTAAAATTCCTACAACTTGAGCATCCTTGGCTCGTTCAATCATGTAGTATCGCTTCATCAATGCCCTGTTAACGTTCAGAGTTTCTTGTCTCCCGACCCCTTTCACTGGATCAAATGAGCAAAACGAACATTGATTCCATGTCATCATAAAGTTAGTTAGCGTCGGGCTCTCCTGCCCAATGTAGAACATGCTGTAGTCTTTCACATCAGTACTGGCACTGATGAAGTAGTGCCGACCAAACTTGGATATAACTTGACAGCTTGACTGATTGCATATGTGGTTACAGGATCTGAAGGTAGAACAAGAATCAACATCACCGCCATAAGGAAAGCCATTTGTCTTGCACAGATCAATTGTTTCATTTTGGCCACTGCATATCTTTGAAACGACAAGATTTTTATACTCTGGGTGAAGAAGTTGTCGCAGTTTTTCTAACAAAAGAAGAAACAAGTGCTTTAGAGAAGCCATCCTAATGGATAGTTGTATAAAGCAAAAGCAGAAATTGCATTATGCACTCGCACAGATCAAAGAGGTAGAATTTCGGAATTGTGAACGTGCTTCCAGCAATACCTAGTTTTTTTTAAACTGATTCTCTGTCACAAATCATTCTTGGTCAGTCAGTAAACAGACCAGTTGGGTCATTTAAAAGGTTCTTTCAAACAATGAGCTTGCGAACTAAAGACTTAATAGTGTTCACATCCCATGATGCATGTAGGGAAAATGCAATGAGAAGGGGAGTAAAGGGCAATACATCTTTTTGAAGCAATCTTGGGAAAATTCAGTTTGAATTTTTTTCTTTTTTTTTTTTTAAAAAGTATTTATTACTGGGAGTTGGAGTTTAAGAACAGGGAAGTCTTGGTACAACTGTATATTGGTGTTGGTGAGGCCACAGCTGAAGTATGTGTAGATTTGATCTCCATATTTAAAAAAAATATACTGGCATTGGCAGTTCAAAACAGATTGACTAGGCTCATTCCAGAGGTGAAGAATTGCTTCATTAAGAACGGCTAAAAAGATTAGGCCTTTATTCGCTACTGCTTAGGAGAATGAAGTGTGATCTTATCGAAACATATAAGATTCTGAGTGGGCTTGACAGGGTAGATGTTGAAAAGGTTTTTCCACTAGTTTCTCAACTGGAGGACATGGTTACAAAATAAGGGGACACTCACTTAAAAGGGAGGTTCAAAGGAATTTCTTCTCCCAGCAGGTTGTGAATGTCTGGATAGTAGGAACTGCAGATGCTGGAGAATCCGAGACAACAAGGTGCAGGGCTGGATGAACACAGCAGGCCAAGCAGCATCACAGGAGCAGAGAGGCTGACGTTTCGGGCCTAG
>NW_025970085.1:5000-12968 GCF_021869965.1 Rhincodon typus | reverse complement strand
CACACACACTCTCACACACGCACTCACTTATAGAGACAGGAACATTAAAATAGGCAGAGACTATGACGGTTGAGGGGAAAAATAAAAACTCAGACTCCGGACATCAGAGAGAGAAAAATATTGAGGACGGTGGGCAAGAGTTTGGGAAAAAGTAAAGAATTAAGGGAGAGAGGTTAATAAAATGACAGTGGGAGAGAATATGGAGAGGGGAGCAGAAGGGGAGAGAAAGAGGGTCAGAGGGAGAGAAAGGGACGGGGGGAGAGAGGGCAGAGGGAGACAGAGGAGGCCAGAGAGAGAGAGAGGGAGAAAAGGATAGAGAAAGAGGAGCAGAGAGATGGGAGGGGGGCAGAGAGAGGGGAGAGAGGAGAGAGGAGAGAGGAGGCAGAGAGATGGAGGAGGTAGAGAGAGAGGACAGCGACAGAGGGCAGAGAAGGATAGAGAAAGGGGACAGAGGGTGAGAGATGAACAGAGAGAGGGGCAGAGGGTGAGAGAACAGAGAGGAGGCAGAGTGTGAGAGGACAGAGAGGGGGCAGAGGGTGAGAGGACAGAGAGAAGGGGCAGAGGAAAGGAGGACAGAGAGGGGGCAGAGGGTGAGAGGACAGAGAGAGGGGGCAGAGGGCAGTATGGCATGGATAATGTAGCACTTGTTGTGATCCCAGTAGGTTGAAGAGCGAGTGAGGAGCAGATGAGGGGGTTCAAAGAGAGAGGGAGAGGAGCAGAGGGGCTGGAATGACCCATGGAATGATATGGAAATGTCCAATCACGGGAGGAGTTGGAGGAACTGACTGATTACATTGGGATCTACTGAAAAGAGAAAGGGACTGGGTGGGTCAGGTGGGGGTGGGTAAAGGAGGTGAGAGTAAAGGAAAAGGCCAAGGGGAGGGAGAGAGACAGAGAGAGAGAGAGAGAGCTCAGTGAGGTAGAGATAGAGAGTGAGAAAGAGAGAGGGGGGTAATGGAGGGAGAGACACAGAGTCAATGGGAAGGGTAGGAGGATGTGAGGGTGGAGTGCGGAATCAGAGAGGGGAGGGTTACTGGGGGGAGATGTCAGTTTCTGCTCTTTACCACGGGAAAATGGTGTGTCAGTACCAGAGGGATTTGTGTGTGTGAGAGAGAGAGAGAGGCAGAGGATAGCCCCTATACCTCTCCCCACCCTGATGCTGTTTGACTGATCCCCACGATCGGTCCTGCCACTAATCTGGAAAAGGAGCTCGGTAAATGTCAGTAAGAAATGTGAATAAAAGTCCCAGAGGAACTCCAGGCAGGAGCAAGTTTGAAACCACCCCCCATCACGCCCGCGGACTGTGGAAATTCCAAAGTGCTGCATATAAAACAGAATGAGCTCAGTCACTCAGTTTCACAAGGAGCAATACTGCTACAGGGCACACGTACACACACAGAGAGAGAGAGAGAGGGAGAGAGAGGAGGGGGAGAGACCGAGCCTGTTCACTGCTGTGGTGAGTACCGATGCTGGCTTCTCTTGGACAGATTATAGCCCTGCTACACTTTGCTGCGAACTCCGTTCCTTTGCCAGTTTCTGACTGTATCTGTGTTTCTGAAGAAACCACCAGGTTAAAGTGATGTTTGATTCGCGTGAATGTTCCCCACTCCCCTCCCATCTCCCTCCTTCACTCCCCTCTCCCTCAGTCAGTCTCCCTCCTTCACTCCCCTCTCCCTCAGTCAGTCTCCCTCCTTCACTCCCCTCTCCCTCAGTCAGTCTCCCTCCTTCACTCCCCACTCCCTCAGTCAGTCTCCCGCCTTCACTCTCCTCTCCCTCAGCCTGTCTCCCTCCTTCACTCCCCTCTCCCTCAGTCAGTCTCCCTCCTTCACTCTCCTCTCCCTCAGTCAGTCTCCCTCCTTCTCTCTCCTCTCCCTCAGTTACTCCCCCTCCTCCCCTCTGCCTCTCCCTCAGCCTGTCTCCCTCCTTCACTCCCCTCTGCCTCTCCCTCAGTCTGTCTCCCTCCTTCACTCCCCCCTCTCTCTCCCGCAGTCTGTCTCCCTCCTTCACTCTCCTCTCCCTCTCCCTCAGTCTGTCTCCCTCCTTCACTCCCCTCTCCCTCCATCTCCCTCAGCCTCCCTCTCCCTCCGTCACTCCCTCCCTTTTCCTCCCTCTCCCTCTCCTTCCTTCACTCTCTCACTCTCGCTCAGTTTCCCTCTTCCTTCCTTTCCTCCCTCCCTCATAATGAACGGGACCAGTGACATTATAGAGGTTTATAAAATCATGAGGGGCATGGATAGGGTGAATGGTCAAGGTCTTTTCCCCCAGGGTGGGGGGAGTCCAAAACTAGAGGGGCATAGGTTTAAGGTGAGAGGGGGAAAGATTTAAAAGGGACTTGAGGGGCAACTTCTGCACACAGAGGGTGGTGTGTGTATGCCAGAGGGAGTGGTGGGAGCTGGTACAATTACAACATGGATGGGTGTACAAATGGGACTAGGTCAAATTGAGACATCAGGTCGGCATGGACAAGTTGGATCGAAGAGTCTGTCTCTGTGCTGTATGGCTCTATGACTCAAAGTGATGATGAATGGAGACAGTGGTGTGTCTGTCTCACACACTTGCACGCGCACACACACACATACACACACACAGTCATGCAGTCACACAGACACAAACACACACACACAGTCCTGCAGTCACACAGACACACACACACATACACACAGACAGACACATGCAGGACATGTGTGCCCCACTCTGCAGGACATTGACGGGATATTTCCTGACAGTGTAAGACATGCCGCTTGTGAAATGTGCTGGTTTTCAGGAGGATGTGAATACCGCTTGCATGGCCTGGTTCACTGACAGCACTGACCATGAACGATCTCACTGAGAGAGCCTTGTTCTCACAGAGCAACTGGGGTGTCTGGCTGACAGGAACGTTTCCCATGTTTGGGGATATGGAGGAGGGTGGAGAGGTGAAAGGGACTGAAGCAAGTTGTGACCAAAACCGGAGTTATAAATAGCCTGGCGTCTGAGTCAGACACTTTGCATGTGGCTGACATTTGAGTGAGGAAAGCTGCGAGGGATTAATTATGTTGGCCCCAAACGTCATGGGGAGTTTTTGTCTGTCATTGCAGTCAGTCAGAGGGTGACAGAGATCGGGGAGCTGCTGATGATGGACAAGTTTCAATCTGATGAACTGAAAATTTGGTTATTAACCAGCCCTGTATCCCATTACTTTCCCATTACTCAGGGTGAAACCGGGAAGTTCCAGACCTGCTCGGCAATGAACTTATTGTTTCTGAAACACGTGGACACCTTCCTGAGGGACCCGAGGGTTTCATTGTCTTCGGAGGAACCTGGTGAAGATCAGGAGGACTGGTGCTACGGTACCAAGGCTGACCAGGGGTTCGAGCACAAGTACTACTGTGGGGCGTGCGAGCGTCTGATGAGGGACCCCGTACAAACAGAGTGCGGCCACCGCTTCTGCCAGGAATGTCACCGTGCCCTCTTGTGAGTTGCAACTGGGTTTTCACAAGGCATCTCCTGGTGCCCATTTCACAGGGAGTTGGGCAGAGCATGGGGCACAGCCACCCGTATGGCACTGTTCAGAGAGATTTGGCACGACTGGTTGGGGGAGGGAGGCTAAGACTTGGAGGAGACCATTCAGTCTGTCTGGTCTTTACTTTCAGCCCACTTCTGAAGAAGGATCTGAATAAGAACACTCTCTCTCTCTCTGCCTCTGTCCCTCTGTCATACACACACTCTCTCTCTCTGTCCCTCTCTCTGTCTCACTCTCTCACACACACTCTCTCTGTCTCTCTCTTTCTCTCTCATACACAGACACACACACACAGACTCTGTCCCTCTCTCTCTGTCCCTCTCTCTGTCTCTCACACACAGACACACTCACTCAATCTCTCTCACACACACACAGATGCACACACTCTCTCTGTCCCTCTCACAGACACACTCACTCACTCTCTCTCTCTCACACACACAGACACACACACACTCTCTCTGTCCCTCTCACACACAGACACACTCACTCACTCTCTCTCTCGCTCTCTCTCTCTCTCACACACACATTCTCTCTGTCCCTCTCTCACATACACACTGTCTCTCTCTGTCTCTCTCTTTCATACACACAAACACACACACACATAGTCTCTATCTTTGTCTCTCTCTCTCTCTCTGTCTCTATGTCACTCTCTCCACAGTTGCTGGAGTTTCTCCAGCAGTTTCCACTCCAGATTCCCATCATTTCTGTCTTTTATTTTGTTTTACTTTACCTTAAATCATGTTCCCTCTGAACCTCAAATCCAGTTTTCTTCTTCCTTTAAACCTTAAGCTCCTATTTTTTTAAGAAAAATCCATCAAGTCGATTTTCAAATCTCCAGTTGGCTCCCAACGTTTGGACTGGTTTATTGCTTTTTAGTGTGGGGAGAGGGGAGATTGTGGAGAAAAGGGGTTAATTGAATGAGTTGCTGGTTTCTGTGACCACCATTGTGTGACCAAGTAGCCTCCCTGATATTGCCCTGGAAGGAAAGTCTTTCAAAAAATTATGAAAAAACTCAGCATATTTGACAGCACCAGAGGAGAGGGGAAGACTATTAGCATTTCCAATCCAAAACTGTCTCTTTCTTGGAAGCCATGGAGAAGAGATTAAATTGTTTTTTAACCAACCTGTTCAGAAATGTTACTGCACACCTCTGGAGCAGGTGGGACTTAAACCCAGGCCTCCTGGTCCAGGGGCAGGGACACTACTGCTATGGCACAGGAGGAGGCCTCACATGCTGCCACTCGAATGTGACACGGTCTCGTTCTCTTGACATCTTTGAATTGTTAAACAGCTCAATCAATTCTTCTTCTTCACATTCCGCTTAAGCAGTGGCTCCATTTGATCATGCGTTTTGCCACTGAGGATGTGTGTACAGGACCCAGTGTCGGGTCAAAAACAGAAGTTGCTGGAAAAGCTCAGCAGGGTCTGGCAGCGTCTGTGAAGGAAAAGAAAACAGAGTTAACGTTTTGGGTCCGGTGACCCTTCCTCAGAATTTTACCCAGTGTAGGGAGTTCAGCCCCACACGCAGTTTGCCTTTCCCTGAGGCAGTGCTGAGGTCATCCCATTTTGGTGGGAAGCGCAGCAAGATGGACAATTTTTTGAACAGTGAAAAATTGCAGCACACTGCTGTGCAGAGGGATCTGGGGGTCTGTTTGCATGAATCACAAAAAGTTGGTTTGCAGATGCAGCAGGTAGTTAAGGAGGCAAATGGAGTATTGTCCTCCATTTGCTAGAGGGATGGAGTTTATAAACAGGGAGGTTACGTTACAGCTGTGTAGGGGGCTGGTGAGACCACACCTAGAATACTGTGTACTGTTCTGGTCTCCTTACTTGAGAAAGGATGTACTGGCACTGGCAGTGCAGAGGAGATTCACGATGTTGATTCAGGAGTTGAGAGGGTTGACTTATAAGGAGAGATTTTGAGTAGACCGGGACTGTACCCATTGGAATTTAGAAGAATGAGGGGGGAGTCTAATAGAAACATATAGAACTATGAAAGAAATGGATAGGGTAGAAGCAGGGAGACTGTTTCCACTAGTAGGTGGATCTAGAACGACGGGGCATAGCCTCAAAATAAGGGGGAGCAGGTTTAGGACTGAGTTGAGGAACTTCTTCACCCAAAGGGTTGTGAATCTGTGGAATTCCCTGCCCAGTGAAGCAGTGGAGGCTTCCTCAATGAATGTTTTAAGGCAAAGGTAGATTATTGACCAGTAAAGGAATTAAGGGTTATGGTGAGAGGGTGGGTAAGTGGAGCTGAGTCCACAAGAAGATCAGCCATGATCCTATTGAATGGCGGAGCAGGCTCAAGGGGCCGAATGGCCTACTCCTGCTCCTGGTTCTTATGCTCACCAGAGGAGATGTTAATCTCCACCACCCTGCCTGGTGTCTGAGCTGGAGCTAAAATCTCCTGTGGCTCTTCGTTCGAGCAAACAAGATCAGAGGAATCTCCTCCCAATTGTCAATTACTCTTTGATCAACATTGTTCCCAACCCACTGCCATTGGCGGGGGCTTGCTGTGTGCAGATTGGTTCCTTACACTCGGACAGCGACTGCACTCCCTGAGAGGGGCAGAAGAACTGTTGTGAGATTTTAGGACGTTGGTGGCTTTTAAGAAACGCAATTCCCTTCTCTTTCTCTAACCGGGCTGGAGCGGTTCTCAGGCCTGGTGTTGAGTGCTCACAATGTGCCCTCCTGAGGACAGGCATGAAGATCCCACACAGCAAGGTCCTGAAGGGGTTTACCCCTGTCCTGACTCCATCTCCTTGGTCGTACAGCATGTTGGGTGTAGTATTTGCTGAGCACAGAGCTGGCACAAACTCAAGAATGCCAGAGGATCACAACAAATGTACACTGCAGGAGAAATCAGCATTGGTCAGCTCTGAATGGCTGGGCTGTTGTCGCGAAGGAGGCTACCGGCTCCTCCAGTATAAATTGCAGAAGGTGTCCCTTTTGTTTGCGGAGAACGAAGGCCTCTTGCTTGTCAATGTCATCGAGAATGAGCTGCGTTGCCAGCTCGGGTGTGTTGCCTGAAATTGTTTCTGCTGGCTACGAACTGAGGGGTGACTCGGGGAGCGCAGTCCCAGTGAGAGAGCTGCTCCCCAGGGTGGGCGAGCTGTTTGTATTTTGCGAACGCGGGCTGGTCGAGCAGGGTCTGCCCCCGTCGCGGGCTGGGCACAGCACACTATTTCACTCAACCTGCCAGTTGCCAGAGCTCATTAGTTCTGAGGAAGGGTCACCGGACCCGAGACTCCGTTGTTTTCTCCTTCACAGATGCTGCCAGACCTGCTGAGCTCTTCCAGCAACTTCTGCTTTTGTACTGGAGCTCATTGCCTGGCATCAGACTGGCACCGGACTTGAGCACCATGGATGCTGCCATCAGTTTGGTGCGATGTTGTGTAGGCTGTGGAGCTGAACAGAGTCAGGCAGTAATCTCAGAGTCAGTGGGGACGGGGAAGCACAGTTATCATTGCAGTTCTGAAATTCTAGCTCTCCAGAAATGACCTTGATATTTATCTCCCGTGTGTGATGCCAATGTGGCGAGAGCAAATGGTTGGGTTGAATTAACCCCCGAATTAAAACGCTTTCTCCCCCACCCCCCCTTCCTCCAACAGGAAAGAATCTGTAATCTGCCCGTCCTGCTTACGAGATAACGGAATAGTTGAGAACGGTCGGTGTGCCACGCTAGAGAAGGTAAGTATGCGTTTTCTGTACGCCCAGGTACATACATGTTCAGCTCAAGACATGCCAGCGATTGGCTGGAAATTCCGAAAGACCTGCAAGAGGTTCTCACGCTTCACGTGCTGGGTTTAAACACGACTCTGCGGCTTCATGATCGCCCCCGCCTGCTTTTACGTAGTTGACGTTTTTAAACATAAATATCAGCAGAAGTCCCTTGGACGGGTTCATTTCATGTGTGCTGTGAATCGGCCGTGACCCAATGCTAATTGCATCAGGAACACACGTAGTTACGTACAGATCGGGAGCAGGCCATTCAGCCCTTCAGGCTTGCTACACCATTCAATTGGCCCTTAGCCGATGAGAGTGTGACTGGAACTCCAAGCTCTTGCCTATCTCACTCACACACACACACACATACAGGGACACACATGGGGGAGAGACACAGGGGGCACACAGACAGACACACACACATATATATAGACAGGCACAGACACTCGCACATAGAGGGACACACATGGGGGAAAAGACACGGGGGCACACAGACACACACACACATACAGACAGGCACAGACTCTTGCACAGAGGGATACACATGGGGGAAGAGACACAGAGGACACACACACACATATAGACAGGCACAGACACTCGCACATAGAGGCACATACATGGGAGAGAGACACAGGGGGCACACACACACACACACACACACACACACACACACACAGACATTTAGACAGGCACAGACTCACTCTCTCTCTCACACACACACACACACACACAAAGAGGGA
>NW_025970084.1:0-12972 GCF_021869965.1 Rhincodon typus | reverse complement strand
CAAGGGGACAACATTTGCTAGTCTCCAGTCTTCTGGCACTATTCCTGTAGACACTAACAGCAAAAACAAAATTGCAAGTTATCAGGTAAGCTAATGGTTCTGAAAGAGTTGATGGTGAAGTTGCTTTAAGCGCTACATGATCTGATAAAGTGAAACAGTTTATGGATGGAGAAAAAGAAATCTAGCATGAGAACTTGATAAAGACAGATGTCATCTCTCTCATGGTATTCTTTCTGATTATGCTTAACCAATCAGTGTCACTTATACCCATTGCTATCATGCAGTGAATTACTTTTTGTTGATAAGGTTGAAATAGCATGGATAGAATGGAAAGTATGAGGCTTTTTCCCAGGGTGGAGGGGTCAGTTGCTAGAGGACACCGGTTCAAGGCGCTGTGGGGTTGGTGTTTAAAAGAGATGTGCAAGGCATGTCTTTCACACGAAGGGTGGTGTGTGCCTGGAATATGCTGCCAGAGGTGGTTGAGGAAGCATACACAACAGCAGCATTCAGACAGCACCAGGATGAATAGGAAGGGAAAAGAGGGATACAGATCGTGTAAGCGAAGATGGTTCTCGTATGGAAGATCAAAATGTGTTGGCACAGGCTTGGAGGGCCGAAGGGCCATTTCCTGTGCTCTTGTTCTTTGTTCTATTATTAAGTTACAGCAGGGCACTTCAAACTCAAGGTATTCAGCAGACTCCCATTTGTTTTGTGAATTTGATGTCATATTTAACAATCTACTAGAGTTCTTTGGGGAGATAATATATGGATAAAGGGAAACGAGTGGATACTTAAGTTTCCAGAATGCACATGGTAAAGTGCCACATCGAAGGCTATTGCAGAAAATAAAAGCTTGTGTTAGAAGACGGTAACAAATTGGCATGGATAGAAGATTGGCTGGTCAACAGGAAACAGTAGGCATAAGACAACAGAGGCAATTTGAAAGATTTGAGCATGGACTCTTCACAGAAGATAGATGAAGAGTCAGCCATTCACAATTTAAACTGCAGCTTTGGCTAGAAGATTTATTAAAACCACAGGTTTATTGTAAAAATAGTACAAAGATATATGCTGCTTTTTTTTATATCATGAAAGAAGGAAAACGTCCAATTTGTATATTAAGAAATAGGAAGTCTCCATCTCGGCTGCAGAAGGTGGGAAAATCTCCAGTAAGCAGTACAGAGATATGGTGTTTCTATTCTCTGGGGGGGAGAAAAATTGGAATTTACAAGAAGTAAAATGACAGCATTACCATAATGCAGAAATCAAAGATTTGTTAGAAGGAAATTATACAGTGTTGCTGTAATGGAGTTTAAGTGCTTGCAGACAAAGAAAACACTACCACATGGCTATAGTACAAGTTTAAAAGTTTGAAGATACTTTGAAACAAGATAACTAAAACAGTGTGGATTGAATGTAAGATTAGAAGTTTGGTCATACAAAAGCTTCTTATGGCTCTTTCTTTCTTTCTCCCTCTTATTTTTGAAGTAAATCCAAATTTTATTAGAAATTAGAATTGTCCATTCATTAAGGGTGTGTACAGTTTGATCTCTAATGTTATTAGTGGTGCTCAGTTCTTAGCACCTCCTATGTTATAATTTGACAATTGATTTACAATGTATTATGGACCTTGCATAGATGAGACATTAATGGGTGTATACAGTTGCTTAATATTTGATATTCGCATCTTCATTGGCTTAATGAATACATGTTAAAGAGCATGACTTCAGCTGTTCTGCATTTCATTACTATTTTACACCTCTATAGATCTTTCAAAGAAATAATGTGTGCCAGTCAACATGCCATTGTGACAGCTCGCAAAAATTGTATGAAGTACTTTTTTAAGCTGATAAATCCCTAATACTTGGGGATTTAAATGGTAAAATGAAAAGTGAAGAGTGGGTGTAGTACTGTATCTTAAAGGCTTATATAAAGTATAACCTAGAATGCTACAATAAACATTCTTGTCAAAAAATAATGATTTTAACTGCCAAAACAGTAACTTGAGAAATAATCCAGTTTTGATTGCTACCTGATTGATATGGTTTGAAGACCTATCAATATGTTACTGTGGAAGTGTTTTAGTCCCATTATTGACACTGATTTATCATTATTTATGAGAATACTTCAAATGAAGGAAACAAAATATACTTTAATGTAAGGATTGTGCTTTTGTGTTAAAATTTGACAAGTCTGATTCGAAAAGCCTGACCTGAATCAAGCAAGAATGTTTGTTTGTGTTTATACTATATATACACTAGAGTAGTGATTGTTCTCGTGTAAAAGTCAGCCTGGCTTTTGGTCAAGAAAATCATTGATTTCTTCATATAAGCTCTCTGTACTTAGCAAAAACTCACTGCTGAATCTTTGAATAGCACACCATTGAGGGTAGATTTGCCAACTCAGAAGGTGGATGTGTACTTTTGTCTCCTTTTGTATTGCTTGTGGGAGATAGGTGGGAGGGTCCAGTCTCTGACCAGGCAATTCTGCTGTGGTGGGAAAATAGGAGATGATGCATGTAAATTTCTCCAAAATGCTACTCCTGTACAAGTCACTTGGATAGTAAGTACTGCCGATGCTGGAGTCAGAGGTAAGTGTGGATCTGGAGGAGCACAGCAGGCCATGCAGCATCAGAGGAGCAGGAAAGTTGACGTTTTGGGTCTGGATGTTTCCGAATGTCCTGACGTTTCTGAAGAAGGGTCCCGATCCGAAACGTCAACTTTCCTGCTCCTCTGATGCTGCCTGGCCTGCTGTGCTCCTCCAGTCCCACACTGCGTTATCCTTTACAAATCAACTGTCTAATATTTGTGTGTAAAATGTACAGATGCATAATGTAACTAGGTTGAGTTTTCTGATCGAAATATGGAATGGTGCAGTGCTGGAGCTAATTCAGGGGAATGAAGCCAAACTAGAGTTCAAGGTGACAGTGGGGGAGTATTTTAGTGATGGCAACCATAACACTGTATATTGAACTTCCTTATGGAAAAGCAGAAAGATGATCTGCAAAAAATGGTTTTGGATTAGGGTAAGGCAGATTTTATTAAAATAAGGCAGGATATGGCCAAAATAGACTAGGAACAAGCACTTGAAGGTAAATCCATATCAGATGTTCAAAATGGTTTGGGGAATACAGGTCCACTTGTTCTCTTTAGGGTGAAATGTAGGAACATTAAGCCCAAAGAAGCATAGGTATCTAGGAATGTTCAGAGCTGGGTAAAAATGAAGATCTTACAACGGTTACAACAGGAGCAAAACAGTGGAGGCCTTAGGAGTATAGGAAGTGCAGGGGTGAGCTTGAGAAAACAACTAGAAGAGCAAAGAGGGGTCGTGAGAAAATATTGGTGTGCAAGATTAGGAAGAATATCAAGATATTCTGCAAGTTCATCAAGGGGAAGGGAAAGAGCAGTGACTAAGGGGGAAATCTGTATGTGAAATGGACATCATTGGTAGTGTATTCAATAAGTACTTCGCATCTGTCTTCACTCGGGAGAAGGAGAATGCAAGTACAGAATTCGAGAAGATAGACTGTGGAGTTCTTAAGCAGATTTGATAAATGAAGTGAGGAGGGATTGGAGGCTTTTGTGGATTCAAAAGTGGACAGATCTCCAGGTCCAAATGAGTTGTATCCCAGGCTGTAATGGGAGATGGCGTAGGAAATTACGGGGACCCTGACCCAATTGTTTTTAATGTCTCTTGGCCACATAGAAGGTGCCAGAGGACTGGAGGACAGCTGATGTGCTTCGACTTTACGAGCAGGGTGGTAGAGATTGACCAGGAAACTAAACCAGTGAGTCCAATCTTAGTGGTAGGGAAACTATTGGAGAAAATAGTGAAAGAGACCAGATTTGATCAGGGATAGTCAGAATATCTTTGTCAGAGGGAAGTCATGCCTATCCAATCCAGTGGAATTTCTTGAGGGGGCCCAAGTTTTTGAATGGAGGGTAGGGAAGTTAATGTAATTTATTTCAGTGAGGCCTTTGCCAAGGTCCCATTTAGAAAACTATAAAGAAGATAAAAGCTCATGAATTCCGTGGTAACTTCGCAAGACGGATTTTAAGTTGGCTTAGTTTTAGGAGACAGAGAATGATGGTAGAAAGCTGTTGTGTGATTCGAACTCAGTTTGCAGTGGTGTATAACAGGGATCAGTGCTGGGTCCCTTGTTATTTGGGGTATTCATGAAAGATATAGACGAGAAAGGGATGTTAATTAAATTTACAGGTGACACAAAGATTGGCCAGCTAGTTGATAGTAAGAGGAACGTGTTAGGTTACAGGAAGATGTAAATGGATTGGTCAGATGGGCAGGTCAGTGACAGATGGAATTTCACCCTGAAAAATATGAAGTGATGCACTTTGGAACAGGGAACCAGACAAGGGAAGGGAGTGTTCAATGAATGGCAAGACACTAAGCAGCTCAAAGAAAGAGAGAGCGCTTAGGTCGCTTGTCCTCAGATCCCTGAAGATGGCAAGACAGTTTCTTGGGATAGTTAAGGCATATGGGATACTTGCCCTTATCCATCATGGCATATGTTATAAGAGCAGAAAGGGCATGATGAAGCTGAACAGAACTTTGGTTAGGCTATCACTGGAGTACGGTGTACAATTCTGGTCACAGCACTATCGGAGAGATTTGATTGAACTAGAGGGTGTGCAAAGGAAATTTATCAGGATGTTGCCTGGAATGGAGCATTTCAGTATGAAGAGAGGTTAGATAGACTCTGGTTATTTTTTTTATTTGGAGCAGGGTAAGATTGAGGGATGTGGACAGGATGAATAGAAAGCAGCGGTTACCCTTTGTCATGGATCAATAACAACCGGGCATAATTTTAAAGTGAAAGGGAGGAGGTTTAAAGGGGATTTGAGGAAAAGCCTTTTCACCCAGAGAGTGATGAGGGTCTGGAAGGCAATGCCTGGGAGGGTGGTTGAGGCAGGAAACCTCACAACCTTCTAAAAAGCATTTGGATAAGCACGATTCTATATGATTGAGTTTGCATCACAAAACAATAGACTAGCTATAATGTCTGTATAGTCTTTCAATTACATTTCTTTTCTAAAATATTTGAAAACTTCCATGCTGTAATAAATGCAGTTAGTGGTAAAGTAAGATTTTTAGTAAATTGTTAGCCAGTATTCATAATGTTCAGATTATAATTACACTGTCGAATGTTTTCTTGATTTATGTGATGCCATTCATACTTAGCAGTAGTAGTGCTGCATTATAAACTCTAAGATATCTATTTGAGAATAACTCTTTTGAGTTAATTAATAGTGTAGAGAAAACGAAGTACTGGAGAAACTCAGTAGATCTGGCAACATCTATGAAAAACAAAACAGAGTTGACCTTTTTTTAATCCACTATTACTTCTTCCAAAAAGGATAGTGTAGCTTAATCATAAAATCATGCAACACAGGGTCAGCTAGCACACATCTTGCTTGCGCTAGTTCTTGATTAAAGTTATCTTCTTATTGACAACCTCTGCTCTTTTCCCCTTACTCAAATTGTTTGTTTTCAAGTGTTAATCTACATTTCTCCTCTATTATTATTGCTTATGCTTCCATCAACCATTCTGTTAGTGCTTCCAGATCACAACTTCACCTTATTTCTTTATGGTTACAAAAATGCCTCTGTAAGAAACAGCTTTTTTGTTTTCTTTATTTTGTCAAAGCTGTTTGAATACCTCTGGTCATCTCTCCTCCAAGGCCGTAAATTGTAGTATCTAGTCTCATCCTATAACTAAAGTCCCTCATCCCTGGTACTATTTCAGTGTATCACCTCTGCATTGAGACATGACATTGCCATTCTTCCCAAAGAGTTACACTTAAAATTGGATGCAATAACTCAATTGACACCTAACCAGTGCTTTATAAAGGTTTAACTTCCTTCCATCTGATTTTTTTTAAAAATTTATTTTAACAGTCGTCTTAACTTATCGCACCACTTCTAAAGAATTGTATGCAAATGTTCCTGGATGACTCCATAGCTCCCTTTTTGAATTTGCACATTTGGTACTATTAATTCTTTTCATGTATCCTGCAAAAACGTATCACTGTTTCTTGTATGAAGGTTCACGTGCCATTTGTCTACCTCCTGAAATCTGTCATTAGCCACTGTTATTGTTCATTGTATTGTTCACTAACAATGACTACTTTAAAATACTCAAAATTTCTTCGCTTTCTTTTCTGGTGAAAGTATTCCGAAGATACTCTACCTTCTGTAAGAAAAAGAAATTGTGGCTGAACGGTTTTAAATGAGAACTCCTTATACAGTGACCCCCTACTCCTAGGTTCTCAAGTAGGAAGAATCATCCTGTCCTCATCAATCCTATTAATACCCTTTACAATCTTATGTTTCAGTTAAGTTGTATTTTACTCTTCTAAGCTCCAATGGATATAAGCCTCCAATGTTTCTTCTTAAAAGAACTAGCCCATTCCAGAAATTATTCTATAAAATAAACTTGTTTGAACTGCATACAACATACTTACACCCTTTCTTAAATCAGTTGACCAGTACCATACACATTTACCCTAGATTGGTCTCATGAATATTGTTTACAACTCAATGCATAAATGGCCCTAATTTTGTATGCAATTCTCCTTGCTATGAATGATAACATGTATTAGCTTTCCTGATTATGTATTGTACCTCTATACTAGACTCTTGCAATTCACTATTCAGAACTTTGCTTTTACTCTTCCTGCCAATTCACATTTTTCCACATTTACACCCCAGATCTTTGCCCACTCACACAACTTATCAATATATTTCTGTGGGCTCTCAATGTCTTCTTCCTCCTCCTCAACTTGACAGGAGTGTGGGCACTAAGAACGCATGGTAGCTGGGTCCCCTTCAATATCAGCCTGCAATTCCAATAATTTTCTAATACATAGTTACCACCGCAGACATCAGATCGGCCGCCTTGAGGGTGAACCACAGAAAGCGACTGGCCCGGATGGAGTCCCAGGCTGTGCACTCCGATCCTGGACAGACCAGCTGGCAGGAGTGTTTGCTGACATCGTTAGCGCCTCCTTACTAAGATGTGAGGTTCCCACCTGGTTAAGGACCACTATCATCCTGGTGCTAAAACAAAATCAGGCAACGTGTCTTAGGTGAGGCCTCATCTGGAGTACACTGTGCACTTCTGGTTGCCCTGCTATGGGAAGGATATTCTTAAATTGGACAGTGTTCAAGAAAGATTTATTAGGATATTGTCATGAATGGAGGGTTTGAGTTATAAATATAGGCTGGAATAGTTGGAACTTTTTTCTAGAGCGTACGAGATTGAGGGGTGATCTCAGAGGTTTATAAATCCTGAGGGGGATAGATAAAGCGAATAGCAAGGGTCTTTTCCGTAGGGTAGGGGAGTTCAAAACTAGGGAGGCATATTTTTAACGTGAGAGGAGAAAGATTTTAAGAAGACATGAGACAACGTTTTTACACAGTGGCTTGTGTGTGGATTGAACTGCCAGAAGAAGTGGTGGATACAAGTATAACTACAACATTTTTAAAAAAAAAAAAAAAAAAAAATTTGGATAAGTACATGAATAGGAAAGGCTTTGAGGGAAATGGGACAAATACAGGCAAATGGGACTTGTTTAGTTTGGGAGAATGATCAGTGTTGACTTGTTGTACCAAAGAGTCAGTTTCCATGCTGTATGACTCTATAACTCCTTTGGTGATTTGTAATTTTTGAGTTCCTCTTTCCCTTCCATTTCCCGATTTTTAAGTTGTGAAAACTAATGTAAAGTATGTGTTCAATTCAGTTTTTTTTAATTTGTTCATTGGATGTGGACGTCACTGGCTCGACCAGAATTCATGTCCATTCCATAAAGGCCGCTAGCGACCCCGATGGGTTTCTTTTTACAGCAAAGTTTAGTGGTTACATGGTTGCTATCTGGCTAGCTTTTATTCCATATTTTTATTGAACTCAAATTTCACCATTTTGTGGAGTTTGAACCATATGTCATGAATTTATTTAAACTTTTGCTACTCTGTAGAGGCATTATTTAAAACTATGATCTACCTTAGTTTTGCTGTTCTTTAGATGGACTTTGGAATGTTAAATATCGTCATGAATATTAATCCCTTCTATACTACAGAGTAAGACAGTATGGACTGATAAAATAGTAGCAGTATACCTGTAAATTTTATAAAAGAATCTGAAATTAAAAGCTAGCTTAATGGTAATCATGTAACCGTTGGCGATTTATTGTAAAAACCCATCTAGTTGACTAGTGTAATTTAGAGAAGAAAGTCTATGTAACTTTCTATCTTTGGGATAATAGCAACCTATCATGCATGAAATTGGGCTTCTAATCAGAATAAGGAAAGCCATCTGCATGGTTGGTAATTTGACATTGAAAAATTTTTCTGTCTTGAGTGAAGGCAAGGCCAAATATAATTGATTATTCAACACTTAAATCTACATATCTGTTGCTCCTGTCTCCAGGCTCCTAGACGTAAGCAGAAAATGGAGGAGAAAAGTGTGGTCACTATTTTCAGTCAGTTGATCACTGAGGGACGTTGAAAACAGTGAAGTTAAGAAATACACTTTTCACTCTCCAAACTGAAAAGTACAGCCTTAAGTTTTTTTTTCTCCCAGGAGCAAGTGATTCTATTAGCTTAATTTGTTTTCTGTTAATTTAATTCTGTTACTAACTTTGTCATTGAAACATTTTGTTTACTTTTAGTTCCAGGTTCTTCCAGGAGACCTTGGGTACTGGGAAAAGTGATGGAAAAAGAATATTGTCAAGCTAAAAAGGTGAGTTTTTTGCTTTAGGGTAAAATTCTGATTTGCCATTTGTAAATAATCATTGTGTGATACTTAAAAACAAACAGTGCTGTCAAGTGCATGATGTCAGACCTAGTCATTAACAGATAAAATAGAAAATGTTAGAAATATTCAGATCAGGCAGCGTCAATGGAGAGAAAAGTTAACTTTTTCAAGGAAATAATTTTCAGCAGAACTGAAGTAGTAGAAATATAGTAGGTTTGAGCAGGGAAGAGCAAAGAACAAAACTCAACATCAGTGATTATGTGTAGGATTGTAGAGATTAAAAGCCAAAGAGATTGGTAATGAGGAGAGAAAGGAAAGAAATATATACCTGATCTGTGCCTGCCTGGATAACAGCTGCTATAAAGAATAGTGTGAAAAATTGAAACAACACAAAGGAACAAAACAAAATGGAGACGGCAGTTATGATCTAACATTGTTTAACTTGTAGCTGAGTATAGAAGGTTGTAGAGTGCTAAGACAAAAGGTGAAGTGTTGTTCCTCAAGCTTTTGTCAAGTTGAAGACATTTCATGTTACTGGGGAGACAGTGGCAAAGCGGTAATGTCACTGGACTGGTAATACAGAACAATAGAATTGATGTTCTGGAGACGCTCGCCTCAATCTGTGTGGCAGCTGGTGAAAATTAAAATTTAAATTGGAATAATGATTTAAATAATAATTAAATCAAATAAATAACTAAATTAGAATTAAAAGTTAGCTTAATGGTAACCATGTAACCATTGGCGATTATCGTAAAAACCCATCTTGTTGACTAGTGTCATTTAGAGAAGAAAGCCTGCCATCCTCATCTGGTTTGGCCTACAGCAATGTGATTGACACTTAACAGCCTTTTGAAACGACCTAGCAAACCACTCCTATCAATCTGCTACAAAGTCTAAAAGAAATGAAACTAAGTGAATGGCCTGGCATCTAAATAGGCACCAGGGCCATCAATGTCACAAACAGCTCCTGTCAATCCTGCAAAGCTTTCCTTATCAACATCTACAACTTGTGCCAAAATTGGAAGAACTGTCCCACAGATTATTCAAGCAACTGCCTGATATAGTGATACTCCATCGAATCAAATATACAGACCTTACAGAATCATTCCTTACCTTATCACCATGCCTGGGTTACATCCTGCTCCTCCTGGTGGTAGCGCAGTGGTACATGTCCAGGGAAGTCCCTTCCTGACTGTTCACCCTGGACCACAAGCAGTCTCATTGCACATGTTTGACCAGATGCTAAGAAACCCACTGCTGACACTACCTACCACCCCAAGCTCATGAATCAGTACTGTTCCATTTGTACATTACTTGGAAGACGAACAGAGGATGGCAGTTACATAGAGGGGACTGTAAATGGGACATCTCAGTGCTCATCACCAAGAGTGGCTCCAGAACATCACTACAGAGTTCTAAAGGACATAGTTGCTGGACCAAGTCTGTGGCAGTTAATGGGGATCCAATAAGTGGGAAAAATTTCATCAATCCACATCCATCCATAACAGTATGAATAAGAGTGACACTGCACAGTCCTTGTGGAGGTAGTTTCATTGTCACAGAATCTCAGTTGTGATGTTCAGCTTGTTGTGTCTGTGTTGGCAATGTCTTCATGTTGGTGTGCGACACAACCAAAATACTAAATGGAGCAGGCTTCAAACTCAAACTGCATCAATGAGGTACAGTGAACCATCAGCAACATCAGATTTGTATTCAGCCTCCAATCTGTAACCTCATGACCGGCATATCCTCCATTGTACCATTATCATTAATACCCATGAGGTTGAATGAATAAATGATTTATTTATTGTCACATGTCTAGGGAGATACAGTGAAAAGTGTTCTGTCGCCACAATCCAGTGCCTTTTTGAGGTACAAGAAGAATAAAAGAGAGTACTTAGAGTTCATCTTCATTGGCCAGGGCCCCAAATATGGCTCCAGAACGCCTGTAAGGTTCCTGCTCTGGGCCTACCGCAGCCAGGAGACCCACTCCAGGCACAGACACTGCCACAGTTGAGAGCCCGCCACTGCCAAGAGTCCACGCTCCAGACCTACTGCTGCTAGGAGTCCCTGTTCCACCATTTCTGCAACCAACGCCATTCCAGGAGTTCATGCATCGGGCGTATGAACCTCTGGCAATGTCAGGAAAATGAAGAAAAGAAAAAGGAGAGGGAGAAAAAGAATGCAGCTAGCCTGGAGTGGACAGGCTCAGCTTGAACACTACCAGCTTCTCGCTTGCTGGCAGACCCCAGGCTGTGTAGACCCATGTCCGACTTGTCCTGGAATTACTACCATTGCCACCGGACACTACCACCTTTACCTGCCACTCTCTGGGCTTTAAAGAAAAGAAAACAAAGAGAAAAGAACATAAGAACAAAAGTAAAAAGAATTAAAAAAAAACAAAGAAAGAAAGCAGATGGAAGCAGACAGCCCCAGGCTCAGCCGTGCTACTCTGCTGCCACTTTGAATCAACTCTGGTTCAGTGATGAGTGCAGATGGGCTTGGCAGGAGCTACACCAGGCACATCTAAAAGAGGTGCCAACCTAGTGAAATTATAACACAGGACTGCTTTATATGCCAAACAGCAGAAGTAGCATGACGTAAACAAGTCTAAAAGATCCCACGTTCAATGAATGAAATGTTGGTTCAATGGTCTTTCCACATCCAATCGTGAATGATGAGGGTAATTCATTAAACAACTAACAGGAAGTGAAGTGTCCAAAAATATCCCTATCGTCAATAATGGGTGCAGCCCAGCACATCGGTGTAAAAGGCAAGGCTGAAGTATTTGTATCCATCTTCAGCTAGAAATGCCAAGTAGATGACCCACCTTGGTGTCCTCCTGAGGTCCGAGCAGAACAGATTGAAGCCTTCACTCAATTGGTTCATTCCATATGACATCAAGAAATGTCTGAAAACACTGGATACTGCAAAAGCTATGCACTGACAGCATTTGGGCAGTAGTATTGGAGATGAGTTACTCAAGACTTGAGGTCCAGAACTAGCTGCACCCTTAGCCAAGCTGTTTCAACACTGCCCAACAATGTAGAAAATTGTGATGTCCTGTGTATATTAAGCTGGAGAAATACAATCTGATCAATTTCTGTCAAATCAATTTACACACAATCATCAGTAAAGTGATGAGAAGGTGTTGTCGATAGTGCAGTTAAATGGCACTTGCAAATGAATAATTAGCTTTCTGAGGCTCCATTTGGTTTACACTTGGGCCTTGGTTCTTGACCTCATTACAGCATTGTTCCAGACATGGATAAAAGAGCTGTATTCCAATCATGAGGTGAGACCAACTGCCATTGAAATCAAGGCATCATTAGACTGAGAATTTCATCATGGATCCCTAGCAGAACTGGACTAAATGGGAATCTATGAGGATGGGGTGGGAGGATATCTCCTCTGGTTGGAGTTGAATCTAGTACAAAGGAAGATATCCATGGTTGTTTGAAATCAATCAATCAACTCAACCCCAGCACATCTCTGCAGACATTTCTCAGGGTAGTGCCCCAGGGCCAACATCATCTTCAGCTACTTCATCAATGACTTTCCCTTAAGGTCAAAAGTGAAGGATGCTCACTGATAGTTGCAAAATATTCAGTACCATTCATGACTCTTCAGATACTGATGCAGTCTATGTTTGTATGCAGCAATACTTGGACAATATCCAGGCTTCTGGTTAATAAGTGACAAGTAATTTTTGCACAATACAATTATCGAGTAATGACTGTCTGTAACAAAAAAAAACTAACCATCCCCCTAATTATTCAGTTATTACTATTGCTGTATCTCCCACTGGTAACACCCAGGATGACATTGACCAGAAGCTGAACTGGCTCAGTCATACAAATACTGTAGCAACAACATAGAACATAGAACATTACAGCGCAGTACAGGCCCTTCGGCCCTCGATGTTGCGCCGACCTGTGAAACCAATCTGCAGCCCATCTAACCTAAACTATTCCATTATCATCCATATGTTTATCCAATGACCATTTAAATGCCCTTAAAGTTGGCGAGTCTACCACTTTTGCAGGCAGGGCATTCCACGCCCTTACTACTCTGAGTAAAGAACCTACCTCTGACATCTGTCCTATATCTATCACCCCTCAATTTAAAGCTATGTCCCCTCGTGCTAGCCACCACCATCCGAGGAAAAAGGCTCCCACTGTCCACCCTATCTAATCCTC
>NW_025970083.1:0-12974 GCF_021869965.1 Rhincodon typus | reverse complement strand
ACCTACACTCTCCTTTACTGGCCCCATCCCCGCCTCTTCGACCTGTTTGTTTCCTCTCCTCTATCCATCTTCTATCCGCCTCCCACTCTCTCCCTACTTATTTCAAAACCCCCTTCTCTGATGAAGGGTCTAGGCCCGAAACATCAGCCTCTCTGCTCCTATGATGCTGCTTGGCCTGCTGTGTTCATCCAGCCCTGCACCTTGTTGTTTTGGATTAACCAGCATCTGCAGTTCCTACTATCTCTGGGGTCATATGTAAGTATGGTTTCTCCTTGAGAAAGAAATGAATTCTGAATAGTTAGGAAGTAGATTACCTCCATATAAGAGTTTGAAAGTTCAAATCCTAAGCTCGGAGATAACAAGGTGCAGAGCTGGCTGAACATAGCAGGCCGAGGAGCAGGAAAGCTGACGTTTTGGGTCTGGACCCTTCTTGGGGAAGGGAGCTCAGAAATAGAGAGAGGGGGGTGGGGTGGGGTTGGAAGGTAGGTGTGATGATGATGATAGGTGACTGCATTTAGGCAGTGGTGGGGATTGGTCACTGAGGGGGAGGAGTGGATAAGTGGGAGAGAAGATGGACAGGTTGTGTCAGGTCAAGGAGGTGGGGATGAGAGGGAGGGTTGGTCATGGGATGAGGCTGGGAGTGAGGAGATTTTGAAACTGGTAAAGTCCACATTGAGGCCATTGGAATGTAGGCTCCTGAGGTGGAATATGAGGTGCTGTTCCTCCATTTTCTGGGTGTTATCATTGTAACACTGGCGGAGGCCCAGAATGGACATGTCGCCCAGGGAGTGGGAGTTAAAATGATTCGCATCTGGAAGGCGTTTGTCGTTTGGCACGAACTGAGCATAGGTGTTCCACAAAGTGGTCTCCGAGCCTCCTCTCTCTGATGTAGAGGAGGCCACATCGGGAGCAGCGGATACATTAGGCCACGTTGGATGTACAGGTGAACCTCTGCCTGACGTGAAAGGTTTGTTTGGTGCCTTGGGGGGAGGTGTAGGGGCAGGTGTAGCACTTCCTGCAGCTGCAGGGAAAGGTGGTGGGGCTAGTGGGGAGTGTGGAGTGGATGAGCGAGTCGCGGAGAGAGGGGTCCCTATGAATGAAGGGATCTATCTGTGGGATTTGAGTAATGGAAAGGGATGACTTTGGGACAGGTTAGAGTTTGCTTTTCCATGTGTTTTGAAATCTTTCAAATTGCTTAATATGTAAATAGTTTGCTTTGTTCCATGTTATCTTCATTTCTTCAGTGTAATGAACTTCTGTTTCATTGTTTAAAATCAAATCTGCAGCAACATGTGCTTACGTTTCAGTGAAACGCCAACACATTAAATTAGAAAGAAGAAAAGACAATCGATCAGTCTGGGCTATAGTCTGGACTCTGACTTGTCTAGTAATCACATGAACTTGGAACAGAACACTTAGGTTTGATTTTTCTTGTTACAGAATGTAAAGTATGAGATTAAAGTTCTGCAGCTTGATAACTGGCCAATGGGAGAACCGGTCCCTCAATCTCCGAATTCCATCATCAGGATTATGCAGGAGCTGGATTCATGGCAACAACAAAATGGCAATAAACCGATCCTTGTGACCTGCTGGTGAGTGAAAAGAACCAGATATTTTTGACATTCTCCTCACACTCTCTGACTTACACACTGTCTCTCACACCCTCCTCATACACTCCGATTTTACACACTCTCACACCTTCCTCATACACTCTGATGTACGCTCATTCTCACACACTTGCATATTCCAATTTACACACTCTTGCACACCATAACAGACATTTCCTCACACCTTCACAGTCTCTCGTATTCTCTCACCGTAACACAGCCTCTCCAACTTATACTCGTAGTCTCACACGCTCTAGTAGGAACTGGAGAGAGATATGTGGTGGGGGAGGTGTGCAAGGTGGAGTTGCAAGGGTGGGGATGGGGGTTGGGGGAATAGTGTGGAGAGGGTGCGGGTATTGAATGTAGGGGAGGTGGGTGAGAGAAAGAGGAGTGGGAACATCGATGCAACAAGAAAGGGAGTCGGGGTTGATCCAGCCTCTACCTGATTGGTGATTCCCCCACAGGGATGGAGCGAATCGCTGTGGATTGTTCTGTGCTGCCAGTTTCGTCTGTCAGCAGATTGTGCAGGAGGCATTGGTAGATGTGTTCCAGGCTGTTAAAACCATCCGCAGCAGCCGGCCCCAGGTTATCGACAACATGGTGAGTGGATCGCCAGATCACTGGCCCCGGGTTATTGACACTACAGTGAGTGGATCATCAGATCACTGGTTCCAGGTTATCGACAGTGTAGTGAGCAGATCACCAGATCACTGGCCTCTGGTTATTGATGTGGTGAGTGAATCACCAGATCAAGGGACCCAGTCTACAACAACATGGTTAGTTGATTAAAAACCAAAAGAACTGCGGATGCTGTAAATCAGGAACAAAAACAAAGTTGCTGGAAAAGCTCAGCAGGTCTGACAGCATCTGTGGAGGAGAAAACAGTTAACGTTTCAGGTCCGGTGACGCTTTCTCAGATGCTGCCAGACCTGCTGAGCTTTTCCAGCAACTTTGTTTTTGTTCCTGGTTAGTTGATAACCTGGAGTCAGTGATCTGGTAATCAATGTCACTGTGACTGGATCACCCAGATCACTAGATTCAGGTTATTTGCAATATTGAGTGGATCACGTATCACTGACCCCGGGTTAGCAATAAGACAGTGAGTGGATCACCAGATCGCTGGTCCTAGGCTAGCAATGGTCACCAGATCATATGTAGTATATTGGCCAAAAAGTGAGTGGATCTCCTGATTGCTGGCTCCAGGTTGTCAATATCAGTGACTGGGTTGCCAGATCACTGGGCCCAGGCTATCAACAACTGGATCACTTATCCCATGTTATAAGCCACAAACAGTGAGTGGGTCAGCCCCCTCGGACCACTGACCAACATGATGAGGTTATCAACACTGTGAAGCGTGGGCCACCAGATCACTCATCCCAGTACTCATTAATAATTGACCTGCCTCTCCTTTCCAATCAAATGCGATGTTGCACTTGCATTTGCTGGGTTTTTTTAATTCATTGATGGGATATGGCGCCAATGTCTGGCCAGCATTTCTTGCCCCGTCCCTGGTTGCCCTTGAGAAGGTAGGGGTGAGCTGCCTTCTAGAAATGCTGCAGTCCACCAACTGTGGGTTGACCCACAATGTCCTTAGGGAGGGAATTCCAAGATTTGGACCTAGCAACAGTGAAGGAATGGCGATATATTTCTAAGACGGGATGTTGAGTGGCTTGGAGGGGAACTTGCAGGGGGTGGTGTTCCCATGTATCTGCTGCCAATGGAGGATCCTAAACGGAATTTGTGCACAGAGCCTAAAGAGATAGGAGAGATCCTTGATGAATACTTTTCTTCGGTAATCACAACTTAGAGGGACCTAGTTGTAGAGAAGGACGATGTGAAACAGGCTGGTAGGCTAGAGGAGGTTGATGTTAGTAAGCAAGATGTGCCAGGAATTTTGAGGAAGTTGAAGATAGATAAGTCCCCTGGGACCTGATGGATTTATCCAAGGATTCTATGGGAAATGAGGGAAGAGATCGCAGGTCCTTTGGCGATGATCTTTTCGTCCTCACTCTCCATGGGTATAGTGCCGGAAGATTGGAGAGAGGCAAACGTCATTCCCTTGTTCAAAAAGGGAATAGGGATAACCCTGGAAATTACAGGCCAGTTAGTCTAACGTCCGCGGTGGGCAAATTATTGGAAAGGGCTCTGAGAGATACAATTTATGATCACTTAGGCACAGTTTGATTTGAGGGGTAGATCATGCCTCACAAACCTTATTGAATTCTTTGAAGAGGTGACCAAACACGTGGATGAACGTAGAGCAGTGGATGTGGTATACATGGATTTAAGTAAGGCTTTTGACAAGGTTCCCCATGGTAGGCTCATGAAGGTGAGGAGGCATGGGATAGGGGGAATTGTGGCAGATTGGATTCAGAATTGGCTGACCCCTAGAAAGGGTGGTAGTGGACGGAAAATATTCAACATGGTGCTCAGTTACAAGTGGTGTACCACAAGGATCTGTTCTGGGTCCTCTTCTATTTGTGATCATTGTAAATGATTTGGATGAAGGAGTGGAAGGGTGGATTAGCAAGATCGCGGGCGATACGAAGGTGGGTCGAGTTGTGGACGGTGCGGAGGGCTGTTCTAGGTTACAAAGGGACATTGATAGGATGCAGAGCTGGGCTGAGAAGTGGCAGATGGAGTTTAACCCTGAACAGTGTGAGGTGATTCATTTTGGAAGGACAAACTTGAAAACACAATACAGGGTTAACGGAAAAATTCTTGGCAGTGTGGCGGAGCAGAGGGATCTTGGGGTTTATGTCCACAGTTCCCTGAAAGCTGCCACCCAGGTGGATAGAGTTGTTAAGAAGGTGTAAGTTGTGTTAGCTTTCATTAATAGAGGGATTGAGTTCAAGAGCCGTGAAGTTATGCTCCAGCGATACAAAAGCCTGGTTCGTTCACATCTGGAGTATTGTGTCCAGTTCTGGTCGCCTCATTACAGGAAGGATGTGGAAGGGTTGGAAAAGGTGCAGAGGAGATTTACCAGGCTGTTGCATGGAATGGAGGGAAGGTCTTATGAGGAAAGGTTGAGAGAGCTAGGGCTTTTCTCTTTAGAAAGACTAAGGATGAGAGGTGACTTGTTAGAGGTGTACAAAATGATCTGAGGTATAGATAGTGAACAGCCAGAGACTTTTTCCTAGGGTGGAGGTAGCTATTATGAGGGCATAGTTTTAAAGTGAGTGGAGGTAGATATAGGGGAGATGTCAGAGGTAGGTTCTTTACTCAGAGTGGTAGGGGCGTGGAATGCATTGCTGGAGAGGGTAGTGGAGTCGGCCTCATTAGGGACATTTAAGCAGCTATTAGATAGGCATATGGATGATGGTATAAGGTAGGGGTGGAGGTTAGATAGACCTTAGGATTACGGTAAAAGTTCAGCACAACATCATGGGCCAAAGGGCCTGTGCTGTGCTCTACTGTTCTATGTTCTGTGCTCTAGATGGAAGTGATCATGGGTCTGGAAGGTGCTGGTTGAGGATCTTTGGTGAATTTCTGCAGTGCATCTTGTAGATAGTAGCAGCAGTGTGTACTGAGTGTCGGTGGTGGAGGGAGTGGATGTTTGTGGATGTGGTGCCAATCAAGCGGCTGCTTTGTCCTGGATGGTGTCGAGCTTCTTGAGTGTTGTTGGAGCTGCACACCTCCAGGCAAGTGGGGAGTATTCCATCACACTCCTGACTTGTGCCTAGTAGATGGTGGACAGGCTTTGGGGAGTCAGGAGGTGAGTTCCTCGCCACAGTATTCCTAGCTTCTGACCTGCTCTTGTAGATGTGGATCAGAAATTGGCTAGCTGTAAGAAGACAGAGGGTGGTGGTTGATGGGAAATGTTCATCCTGGAGTTCAGTTACTAGTGGTGTACCGCAAGGATCTGTGTTTTGGGGCCACTGCTGTTTGTCATTTTTTATAAATGGCCTGGTTGAGGACGTAGAAGGATGGGTTAGTAAATTTGCAGATGACACCAAAGTCGGTGGAGTTGTGGATAGTGTGGAAGAATGTTGCAGGTTACAGAGGGACATAGATAAGCTGCAGAGCTGGGCTGGGAGATGGCAAATGGAGTTTAATGCGGAAAAGTGTGATGTGATTCACTTTGGGAGGAGTAACAGGAATGCAGAGTACTGGGCTAATGGTAAGATTCTTGGTCGTGTGGATGAGCAGAGATCTGTGTCATATGGTCATAGTCTGGCATTTGTGTGGCATGAATGTCACTTGCCACTTGTCAGACCAAGCCTGGATATTGTCCAGATCTTGTACATGTTATATAGACTGTTTCAGTATCTGGGGAGTTGTGAATGGTGCTGAACATTGTGCAATCATTGGCAAACATCCCCACTTCTGACCTTATGATGGAGGGAAGGTCATTGATGAAGCAGCAGAAGTTGGTTGGGGTGAGGACACTACCTTGAACTCCTGTGGCGATGTCCTGGAGCTGGGATACCTGACCTCCAATAACCACAACCATCCTCTGTCATTGGAATCCTTACACAGTTCGTCAGGACTGCTTTACATAAAGAATATGGTCTTTCATCAGGATTTGGTGACCCTGTTGACATGATTTCTAAGATGTGATGACTGTCTTCCCCTCTCCACAGGATCAGTACACCTTCTGTTATCAGCTGGCAATGGCTTATTGTGACACAGGTCTTCCAAGAAATGTGAAAACGACGAACAAGCACACCAGGATGAAGAATGAGCATAATAACAGAATGGCTGGTGAACACTGCAATGACAGTATGAATCTCTGAGCACTCTCAATCATTCCTCAACCGAGCACCCAGTCACAGTTTATAGGTTACGTGGACATTTTGATGAAACTGGAGCATTTTAAACCATTTATCTGCTGCAGTTTGTTAGGGTCTGACATCCCCTCCCTATCTCTGTTAGCTCCTCTAGCCCCTCCCAATCTCTGTCACCCCCTCCAGCCCCTACACCCCTCCTTTCTGTCATCTCCTCTCGCCCCTACACCCCCTCCCTATCTCTGTCACCTCCTCCAGCTCCTATCTCTGTAGTTTCCTCCAGCCCGTACACTCCTCCCTATTTCTGTAACCTCTCTTAAAGTATGAACCTTGATCTAATTGTATTTCTTTCAGCTATTCGTAACTTTAAAAAAATTGAACCAGCTTTTTTCCTACTGCCTTTGCAGGAATTCTTCCTAAAGATATTGCTTCAGGAGATCTTTTGGAGACATCTATAATCATGAAAAGATATTGATTCCTATTCCTAAATTTAGGTGTGAGTCCAAAATAATCTATTTAAGAACTGCTAAATGTTTCTTTAATGCTATAAAAATTAAAGATGTAGGTGTAGTGATTGTAATGAGGTCAGCCAGGTGGATTTCAAAGAAAATGAGTTCCCTGATTGGGGCTGTTAATCTGGTCCAATCAGGGCTCCCTGGCTGACAGATATAAACAGGAGTATCAAGGGTTCTGCTCAATCTAGGAGCCAGCTCTGAGCTGGCTGGATCAGTGTCATGTACTATGTACGTGTAAATAAAGGGTGACTTATTTCAGTAGGTTTAATTGAGAGTTGATGTTTCCCCACTTCCAGGCATGTAGGCCAGCCTGGCAAAATTTGATCACATCTTTATGTAATCCTGGCAATAAAAAATGGTTTAATATTTTAGCCTGTCTTCCTGATACCCAAGTGACCTGCCATTTGGAATTTCATGAACCAATTGTAAAATTTCATTTGAGTACTCAGATGGAGTTACTACCTGATGGATCATTCCTCAGTGGCTGATATTTGACATGGTCTCTTTTCCCTCATGAAATACTTTGTCTTTCAAATAACAAAGCTCCAGTATTGTTTCTGGTTTTAATTTCTGAATAAACTGTTAATATAATTCTTAATTCAGAGCACATTTGTTGCATTTCCATTAAAGAATACTGGCCAAACATTTTAGTTTCATTCTCTTTACCTTCCTCCTGTTTAATTAAATTTCAAAAGTTGTATTCCAAATCATCTCTCGTTTTCATAGAATCAGACTGGAAGAAAAAAGGAGTCTATGGGCCTGAGATCTAGTCTGGAAACAATCCAGAATGATCCTCCTGTAATACATTAGTTTCTTTTGCCTCCACTGATTGTTCTATCAAATTTGGTGAGGCCAATATTTTTGAACCTGTTCACTTCCCCAAAAAAAATCTATTTTTTCTAGTTGAACTTCTTGCGCTTCTCCGTTTACCAATTCATTCTTTAACTAAACACACTGTGCAATTGGACGTGTTTGTGATGTCATTTATATATTCTCTAATATATTTTAGAGATTAATTATTTAATTTGAACTAGTGACATATGGAATTTCTTTGTCTGAAAGGGTTTAAATGATCAACTTTCAAGTATTTTTGTAACCATGGTATTGTTTTTCATAAACAGTCTGTGAGCGAGGTAATTTTGGAGTCTAATAGAAAACTCTTTACACTGGGAGAGGTTACAAGTGAACCAGGTAAATACTATAGTGTGTTAAGATTTTGGATTGAAGATTCTGGAATTTTTTGGGCTTAGTCAAAACACTCTCAGCTTGAAAACAACTTTTTAAAGTTTTGAGAAGATTTGTAGCTTGGGTTGCGGATGAGGCTTGCTCACCGAGCCGGTGTGTGTGTTTGTAGATGTTTTGTGCCCTGCTAGATAACATTGTCAGTGCGCCTCTGGTGACGAGTTGGTGTTCTGTCTCACTTGTTGTTTATATACCTCAGTTTGTTGGGGTGGTTGGTATCACTTCTGGTTCTGTTTCTCAGTGGTTTGTATATTGGGTCCAATTCAACGTTTGTTGATGGAGTTCTGGTTGGAATAGCAGGCCCCCAGGAATTCCCTGGCATGTGTCTGTTTGGCTTGTGATTAAGGGTGTGTTGTCCCAGTCAACTGTGTCCCTTGTTGTCCGTGTAGTGAGACAAGTGAGAATTGGTCGTGTCTCTTGGTGGCTCGTTGGTGTTCATGTAACGTTATTGTCCGTTTTCTTCTGGGCTGGCCTATGTAGTGTTTCTCAGTCCTTGTGTGGTATTTTCTATATTACTCCAGTTTTGCTGGGTTTGTGTATGGGATCCTTTACTTTTGTCAGTAGCTGTTGCACAGTGGTTGTTGGTTTGTGGGCTATCCTGATACCTAGGGGTCTGAGTAGTCTCGTGGTCATCTATGATGTACTGTAGCGTAACTAGTGTCTAGTCATGTTGTGTCTTTCTGTTTGTCTGTCATGGAGGTAACAGTGGATTCTGTTTCTCATGTATCCATTCCTTTTGAAGACTCTGCATAGGTGCTCCTGTTTTGTTTTGCATAGTTCCAGGTTTGCTGCAATGGTTTGTGGCTTATTTAGATAGTGTCCTGATGCAGCTCTGTTTGTGGTGTAATTTGAGTATCTGATCCTTATGTGTGGTCTTTCTCTTTACACTAGTCTGGAGTTCTCAGTTGTTTTTGTGTTGTACCATTATGTCCAGGAAGGGTGGTTGTTCTCCTCTTTTGTGAATTTTATCCTGGTGAGGATGTTGTTTGTGTGTCGGTGGGTTTCTTCTAGTTTTGTGCATTTGATAATCACTGAGGTATCATCTACATTTCGGACCCAAAGTTTGGGTTGTATAGTGGGGAGTGCTGCCCATTCGAACCTTTGCATTATTGCTTCTGCAATCAGCCCTGATATTGGGGATCCCATTGGTGTTCCGTTGATTTGTTTGTATATGCTGTCATTGAAGGTGAAGTAGGTTGTGAGGCACAGATCTGGTAGTTTCATGGTGGTGTCCTTATTGGTATCTTGGGGTGCCTGCCTACTTGACTTGTCCAGTAGTATGGGTAATTGTCTCTTTTGGCTAGGTCGATGTTTATGGATGTAAATAGTGTTGTTACATCAAAGGATATCATCATCTCGTCCTCTTCTCTCCTGGTGTCCTTGATGTTGAGGAATTCTTGGGAGGAGTGGATGGAGTGGGTATTGTTGTCAGCTGAGTATGTGAATTTCTGTGATAGTTCTTTGACAAGTCTATATGTTGGTGTGTTTTGTAGTGGGTCTGAGCACCCCCCGCCCCCCACCCCCCCCCACCGTTTGTGTACCTTGGCGAGTCTGTAGAAGCGGGGTGTGTTGGATCCCTCTGGCTTCATTTCTTGGTAGCCTGTCTTGCTGATCTCTCCTGAGTTGTGTAATTTCTTCAGGGCCATTGTAAACCAATTGCCTAACTGTGGTGTCAGGTCTGTCGCCACCTGTTGGTAGGTGTCAGAATCTGCAAGTGGTATGTTAGCTTTCTCGATGTATTGGGCTCTATTGAGGATTACTGTCATGCATCCTTTGTCTGCTGGTAAGATTACAATGATCCTGTCTGTCTTGAGTCTTTCCAGGGCTTTCTTCTCTTCTGTGTTGAATGTGTTCCACTTTGCTTTTTTTGCTCAGTGTTGGGACTATCGTCTGTCTGATGGTCTGTTGTACTTCTTCCATGAGTCCATGAGTCCGTTGCTCTTAGTGTCAATTCCAGCGCAGCCAGGAAGTCAGTCTTTTTGGCATCTCTGTAGTTATAATTCAATTCGCACTAGTACGGTCTTCTCAGTGTCTGTTTTTAGTCTGGGACCAACCACTTACAGACACTAGTGAAGTAAGAGGAGACCAACCTAGTACGCGGACTTAACACTGTCAGTCCCAGTCTATGTTAGGAAAATTAAAACTCCCCCCACTATGACAACCCTATTTCTCCTGCAAGTCTCCCCAATCTCCCTGCATATTTGTTCCTCTAATTCCTGTTAACTATTTTGGGGGACTATAGTACAACCCTAATAATGTCACCATCCCCTTCTTTTTTTTTTTAGTTCTGCCCACAAAGCCTCACTGGATGATCCCTCAGTTATTTCATCTCTGACTACTGCTGTGATATTCCCCTTAATCAAAAATGCAACTCCCCCTCCCCTCTTTTCTCTACCTCTGTCCCGCCTAAAGTACAAGTACCCTGGCACATTAAGCTGCCAGTCCTGTCCCTCCCTTAGCCATGTTTCTGTGATGGCTATAATATCCCAGCCCCACGTACCTATCCACACCCTGTGTTCATCGGCCTTACCTCTCAACCCTCTTGCATTGAAATAGATGCAATTTAATCCAACAGGCATTTCCCCCCACTGTCCTGACCTGTCTCTTCAACTTGCTATTTCTGATTACTGTATCTCCTTACAGCCTTGTATTTGCCTCCCTACTGTTGAGGATCCCAGCCCCCTGCCATTGGGGAAGTGGTGGCCTAGTGGTATTATTGCTGGACTGTTAATCCAGAGACCCAGATAATGTTCTGAGGACCTGGGTTTGAATCCTGCCACAGCAGATGGTGGAATTTGAAGTCAACAAAAATCTGGAATTCAGAATCTAATGATGACCGTGAATCCATTGTCAATTGTTGGAAAACCCATCTGGTTCACTGATCTCCTTTACAGAAGGAAACTGCCATCCTTACCTGGTCTGGCCTACATGTGACTCTAGATCCACAGCAATGGGGTTGACTCAACAAAAAGGGATAGGCAATAAATGCTGGCCCAGGCAGTGATGCCCACATCTTGTGAATCAATAAATGTAAACAAAAACACCAACACCCATATGTCACGAGTTTGAAATGTAAACTCTAGAAACTAATGTTTTTGTATGCATATCTATTGCACTCCATTCATCACATAGTAAATACATAGCAGCAATGAAGTTAGAACAACATCAACAGAGGTGTAACCTCCCTCAGGAATTCCTGGTTATCATGCCCAGTGTCTCGGGCACAGGTATAACTGCATTACTCTCAGTTCCCACAATCTGAGATACTTGGAGACTATAATTGGATGGTATTATCGCTGTAATCCTTTCCAAAATACTGCATATGCTAAACATCTGAAATTAAAAACCAGGATATCTAAAAATAGTCAGTAGGTCGGGCAGTATCTGAGAAGAGAGAAACAGAGTTAATGTTTCAGATCAATAATCTCTCATCAAAACTGGGTACATTTTGGGGTCATTGTGGGTCCTGTCACTTTAACAGATTGTTTTGGGTTGTTAAGGATAGGATAGAGATGGTTGGTTGTTCTTCCTTTGACCACCTCTTGACTAACTACAACATGAGGTAACATTCACACCATACAATGCCCAGGCTATGACCATCACCAATAAGAGACAATCTAACCACCGCTCACTGCCATTCAATGGTGTTCCCATCACTGAATGCCCCACCATCAACATCCTGGGGGCTACCATTGACCAGAAACTCAACTGGACTCACCACATAAACACAACAGCCAGCCAGAAGCTAGGAATACTGCGGCGAGTAACTCACCACATGACTCCTCAAAGCCTGTCTACCATCTATGAGGCACAAGTCAGGAATGTGATGGAATACTCCCCACTTTCCTGAATAGGTGCAGACCCAACAACACTCAAGAAGCTTGACACCATCCAGGACAAAGCAGCATTCACTCCCTTCACTATCGACGCTCAGTAGCAGCAGTGTGTACTATCTACACGATGCACTGCAGAAATTCACCAAAGATCCTCAGACAGCACCTTCCAAACCCACGACCACTTCCATCTAGAAGTACAAGGGCAGCAGACATATGGGAACACCATCACCTCCAAGTTCCCCTCCAAGCCACTCCCCATCCTGACTTGGAAATATATTGCCGTTCCTTCATTGTCACTGGGTCAAAATCCTGGAATTCCCTCCCTAAGGACATTGTGGGTCAACTCACAGCACATGGACTGTAGCGGTTATTGCTGAGCAGGTGCTGCTTCCATCGCTTTACTGATGATCGAGAGTAGATTTATGGAGTAGTAATTGGCCAGGTTATATTTGTTCTGCTTTTTATGTACAGGACATAACTGGGCAATTTTCCACATTATCAGGTAGATGTCAGTGCTGTAACTGTACTGAAACAGCTTTTTGTTCATTCATTAATGGGATGAGGATGTCGCTGGCTAGGCAGCATTTATTGCCCAGAGGGTATGAGAAAAACCCATCCCACCAAGGAGTTTAAAAAAAAGGTGATTTAAAGATGAGGATTTTTAAACACTTGAGTGATTTGAGTTTCAAAAAGACAAAATAGGACATCATCACAGGATTAATGATTATTTTCACAGCACCTGAAATGTAAGTACAATCACACATTCCTTCATTTATACATGACCACCAGACACAAGGAAGGATGATCACAAAAGATTTGCACTTAGATTTCCAAAGAAGTCCAAAAAAGTCAATGTTAGTATCTGTTCTTGAAATAATTTAGTGTTACATAGCACTATCACCATGCTAAATGGGACAGACTTTGAATAGATCTAGCAACTCAAGACTGGGCATCCATGAGGCACTGTGGGCCATCAACAGCAGCAAAATTGTACTCCAGCACAATCTGTAACCTCATGGCCCGGCATATCCTCCACTCAATCATTAC
>NW_025970082.1:9312-12975 GCF_021869965.1 Rhincodon typus | reverse complement strand
TCAGATTTTCCAGCATCTGCAGTTCCTACTATCTCTGATACAGCATTACATGAGCACTTGGTTAAGAAAGAAAGAATTATATTGGATTTTGACCAAATAAGAAAACAAGTTTCTCATTGCCACCACATTTTAAGGCACTTTTTGAAAAGTAGTGTGAAATCTCATAGGAGTCTGCATGATGTGGGTTAGAGTGAGACATGAGGTGGAATTGATCAACATGTCTGCTGGCACCAAACTTGACATTAAGATCATCTCCCTCCATTTTTTCACAAGTGGCATGGTGAGATTCTTCTAAGGCAATGGCAAAATGCTGATTGACTGGCATTAAGAGTTCTGAAACACACTGTTATTGCCTCAGGGATAGTAAGAACTGCTGATGCTGGAGTCAGAGACAACACAGTGTAGAGCTGGAGGAACACAGCAGACCAAGCGGCATCAGAGGAGCAGGAAAGTTGCCGTTTTGGGTCGGGACCCTTCTTCAGAAAAGGGTCTGAAGAAGGGTCCCGACCCGAAACGTCAGCTTTCCTGCTCCTCTGATGCTGCCTGGCCTGTTGTGTTCCTCCAGCTCTACACCTTTTTATCTCATTTGGTGGGACATGTTTCTGCATTCCCTCATGAGCAATCCTGGCCCCCTCCTGCAAGGGACAGGACTCTCTCCTTGTCGAGGCAGAGGAGCCTAATACTGGGCACCTATCCAGCCAATCCAGCCAATCCACCACCCCACCCCCGTCTTCTTTCCTCTGTACCCTTAACATGTTTCTCTCGCGGTACTTTATCTCTTGTCACTTATTGTTTCTCACTTTGATTCTTTTACAGAATAATGGAATTGCTGGCATGCACTAGGAGCCATTTTACCCATTGTATCTGTATTGGCAATGGCCGACATGGCGGCTCAGTGGTTAGCACTGCGGTTCGCCTGGGTTCACTTCCACCCTCGGGTGACTATCTGTGTGGAGTTTGCACACTCCCCCTTTGTCTGTGTGGGTTTCCTCTGGGTGCACTGATTTCCTCCCACAGTCTAAAGATGTGCACGTTAGATGGATTGGCCATGCTAAATTGCCTGTAGTATCCAGGGATGTGCAGGCTAGGTGGGTTAGTTATGGGGATATGGTAGGGGCAGGTTCCAGGTTCAATGCTCTTCAATGGTTCAGTGTAGACTCAATGGGCCGAATGGCCTACTGTTACACTGTAGGGATTCTGCACCTGCTGTCTGAATGAACATTGTGGCACAGTACCAATCGCCTGCCTTTTCCCGTAACTCTGCACGCTGCTTCTACACAAATCATCATCAAATGTGAATGCCTCAAAATAATCTGCCTCCGCACACTTCCAGGCAATGCATTCCAGACCCTATCTACATGCCGTGAGAAAGTAAATTTTCTCACATTGCATTTTATTTTGAAAACTGTGCCTTCTGGTTTTCAATTCCTTTTAATGCGTAGGAACTGCTTCTCCCTATCTGTCCAGATTCCTCAGTATTTTGAAAATTTCCATCAAGTCTCCTCTTGGCCTTCTCTTCTCCAAGGAGTACATCTCCATTTCTCCAAACTGTCTTAACTCAAGTTTCTTATCCCTGGGACCATTCTTGCAATCTCTACTGAACTCTCTGCAATGCACTCACTTTCTGCCTGAACTAATCTACAATTCTCTCATCTCGTGGACTTGGAAACTAATGTAGCTTCATCAGAATAGTGTTGCTGTGTAACTTCCTGCTAAAATTGTTTAATGCCAACAGCAATGGTGGGAACTGAGCTGATTATACATGTAAGATTGGACGTACCTGACCCAGTCTGTGATAACAGATTTATCAGCACAGCTTGTTTGTCCTTGGTGTTCTTTTTCATGAACACACCTCTTCCCATAACGTCACTACGTTGTTTGTTCTGTGTTGCAAATTGAGATGTAGCTAGAGCTACGCTCTCCCATCCCATACCTCCTGTCATTAAGCATCTACAAGACCTGCCATCGGTTCCAACTCCAGGAAAATGCTCTTTGAGTCAACAGAAAACACTATGCAGGTAATTAATGCAACAAGCAAATACCTGCTCTCCTGGAGAGAAGATTACTGCCGTTGTGCAGGTGAAATGTCCTGATAACTTTGAACATGTGAGCAGAGCTGAGCGATGGTTGGGACTGCTTCAGGCAAAAGTTGTTGAATCAAGACCCAATTAAGAGATTTAAACTTATAACCTAGTCCAACATTCTGATACAGTGCTAAGGTAGAGCTGCGCTGCCGAATGCACCTTCTTTTGGATAAGATGTCAAACTGCGACAGTCTGCTGCCTCAGGTGCGTTAAAAAGACCTCGCATCACATTTGGGAAGAAGAGAGGAGGACTGGTTGCTGTGGTTAGGCCAGTGTATGAGCCTTAACCGACATCAGTAATTGTGTGCGAAGGCATGGGGAGAAAGCGAGAAATTAACCTGAGGTGATGAAGCTGATTTGAAGGGCTAGTGCAGTTATGATGGGCTGAATGATCTGCTTCTGTGCTGTAACATTTTGTGATTCTGTGATAGAGATTATCATCTTGGAGTTGTTGAGGAGTGCATGAATTAACTGCTACAATTCCTACATGACAAATAACCAAGGTACTTTAGGATATTCTGGGGCCATGAAAGACAATGCATTAATATAAATTCTTACCATCTAACTGTTGAAATTGTTTAGCTGGTATTATTTTGGCGGAATGTTATTGATTGATTTTTTTTTTAATGATGTTTGCTTGCTCAGCTGTTTCTAGGAAAAGATTTTCTGGTCATTTACATTTTCACTGCCTCAGGCAATAAAGTGAACCATGAGCTGCTGTAGAATCGGAAGGATTTTTCAACAGGTGGGTGACACTCTTGGTCTGATAACTGCTCTACGCTGAAGATGTCGATTATTCTGCCGTTACGGAGATCCCAGCAGAGACAGAAAAGTGCAGAACTGTCTATGAAGTTGTGTTCAGAAGACCATGCAATGAATTTAGACAATTGGGTGGTTGAACATCCATAGCTCTGGAAAAGAGGGCACTGCCATTTTGAGGGTTGGTCTCATTGAAATGGGGCTGGGGTAGATGCAGAGTACCAAAAGCACATAGGCTAAAATATGACTGCCTAATACTTGACCAATCAGGCAACCATAAGAGTGTGTGTGTGTGTGTCTATCTGTGTGTCTCTGTGCCTCTGTGTGTGCGTACCTGTGTGTGTATGTTTGCTTCTGTGTGTGTGCGTTGTGTCTATGTGTATGCGTCTATCTGTGTGTCTCTGAGCCTCTATGTGCTTACTTGTGTGTGTGTGTGTTTCTGTGTGTGTGTGCGTGTGTGTGTGTTTCTCTGTGTATATGTGTTTCTGTGCGTGTGTATGTGTTTCTCTGTGCGTGTGTGTGTGTTTCTGTGTGTGTGTGTGTGTTTCTCTGTGTGTATGTGTGTTTCTGTGTGTGTGTGTGTTTCTCTGTGTGTGTGTGTCTGTTTCTGTGTTTCTGTGTCTGTGTGTCTATTTGTGTGTCTCTGTGCCTCTATGTGCGTACCTGTGTGTGTGTTTGTGTGTGTGTGTTTGCTTCTGTGTGTGTGCGTTGTGTCTGCATCTATCTGTGTGTCTCTGAGCCTCTATGTGCTTACCTGTGTGTGTGTGTGTTTCTGTGTGTGTGTGTGTGTGTGTGTGTGTGTGTTTCTCTGTGCGTGTGT
>NW_025970082.1:8506-8685 GCF_021869965.1 Rhincodon typus | reverse complement strand
TCTGTGTGTGTGTGTGTGCCTGTGTTTCTCTGTGTTTCTGTGTGTGTGTGTGTCTATGTCTGTGTGTGTCTATGTCTGTGTGTGTGTGTGTGCCTGTGTTTCTCTGTGTTTCTGTGTGTGTGTGTGTGTCTATGTCTGTGTGTGTCTATGTCTGTGTGTGTGTGTGTGTGTGTGTGTGT
>NW_025970082.1:0-8496 GCF_021869965.1 Rhincodon typus | reverse complement strand
GTGTGTGTCTATGTCTGTGTGTGTGTGTGTGTGTGTGTGTGTGTGTGTGTGTGTGGCTGTATCCAGTTATTGTGTTTCAGAGTGTCAACATGGCAGTGATCCTGTTGTCTTTAAATTGCACGCAGAGGTGCACTCTTCCATCTTGTTGTTAGGCTGCTTCACTTCCATGGTCAGTGGAACTGCTGAGAATTTGCATGTTCTCATCACTTCGAATTAAAACCCCAATTTCCTTCTTGGACTTCTGCACTGCATTTCAGTGTAGCCACAATGTCATACGGGAGGGAGTTCCAGGATTTTGACATGAAAGAGCAGTGGTATATTTCCAAGTTGGATGATAAGGGCTTGGAGAAAAAAATTGCAATTGGTGCTGTTTCCATGTCTCTGTTGCCCTTGTTCTTTGAGATGGTAATGTTTGTGGATTTGGAAGGCGCTGTCTGAGGATCTTTGGTGAATTTCTGCAGTGCACCTTGTAGATAGTGCACACTGCTGCTACTGAGCGTCCCTGGTGGAGAGAGTGAATGTTTGTTGATCTGGTGCCAATCAAGCCGGCTGCTTTTTCCTCGATAATGTTATCTTCTTGAGTGTTGTTGGAGCTGCCCTCATCCAGGCAAGTGTAGAGGCATTAGGGTTCATGAGATGATCTTCTCATTGCAAGATTCCTAACCTCTGAACTACTCGTGAAGCCACAGCATTTTATGTCTAGTCCAACTCAGTTTCTGGTCAATAGTAACCCCCAAGATGTTGACAGTGATGGATTCAGTGATGGTGATGTCATTGAATGTCAAGTGGTGATGATTACATTCTCTCTTGTTGGATATGGACATTACCTGGCACTTGTGTGGCATGAAGGTTACTTGTCACTTGTCAACTGAAACCTAAATATTGTCCAGGTTTTGCTGTATTTGAATGTGGACTGCTTCAGGATGCGAGGACTCATGAATGACATTGAACATTGTATAATCATCTCCACTTCTGACCTTATGATGAAGAGAAGATCATTGATGAAGCAGCTGAAAACGGTTGGGCCCAGGACAGTCCCATGAGGAACTGCTGCAGAAATGTCCTGGAGCTGAGATGACAGATCAGTAACAACGACAACTACCTTCCTTTGACTGCAATAAGGGGAGAGTTTTTCCCCCGATTCTCATTAATTCCAGCTTTGCTAGGGCTCCTTGATACTACCTTCAGTCAAAAGGAGCCTCGATGTTAAGGACAGTCACTCTCACGTCTGGAATTCAGCTCTTTTGTCCATGTTTCAGCCAAAGCTGTCAAGAGGTCAAGATTTAAGTGGCCCTGGAGGACCCCAAATTGGCTGAGTTGGATTTGTCCTTCTTTTTTGTACATGGGACATACCTGGCCAATTTTCCATATCATGAGGTAGATGCTAGTGTTGTAGATGTACCAGAACAGCTTGGCTAGTGCACATCTAGCACATGACTTCTAGACTACCACTGGATTATTGTCAGGGTCCATATCCTTTACAGTAGTCCCATGCCATCAATTACTTTTCGATATCAAATCCCTTTACAAAGTCGATGAGAGGGAAAAAAATATCCTTGATTTCTCATTTGGATCAAATGGCATCCCAGGGAGAAATCTGCTCCAGTTAAATATTGGGGAGAACAAAACCATTGCCTTTGTTAAAAACTGTGTTTCATTCTGACAGACTTCGCTCATCCAAGTGGAGCTTACCTTCTGGGGGGCAATTAGAACAAGGGGTCATAGTTTTCAGGTAATGGACAACAGATTTAAAACAGAGATGGGGAGAAATTACTTCTCTCATAGGGTCATGAGTCTGTAGGACCTACTACCTGAGAGTGTTGGGACACTGACTAAATTTGAGGAAGACATAGACAAATTTTTAATTTGGAATGTGCTGAAGGGTTAAGGAGGAGAGCTGGCAGGAAAATGGAGTTGAGGCCAAAATTATAAATTAGCAGGGGAGGCTTCAGGGGCTGAATCATCTACTCCTGCTCCTAATACTTATGTTCCTATCTTTGATGGATCTCATGGTATCGGGGTTAGGAGATTAGAAATCTGATCGAATCTGGGGATTTGGGATCTGATACATGGAATCTGGGTGACTTGTGATCAGATAGTATGGGGACTAGGAGATTTTGGATCGAATGGATTGGGGGTGAGGAGATCAAGGATCTGGCGTATAGAGGCTAGGAGATCTAAGACAGGATTTTATGAGGATTGGAGATCTGACATCTGACATGGCAGGGACTAGGAGATCTGGGATGTGGTTGTATAGAGAGACTAGGAAACTAATGGTACAGGGACTGAGAGACCTGGGATCTACTGGCCAGGAGACCATAGTATTGAAGGTCTGATGTTATGGGAGCTGGTAGAATTGAAACCTAATGATAGAGGTCTATGGCATCAGGAATCTGGTCTCTAGAACCTGGGAGATATGGGACCAGATAGTGTGAGGGCAAAGAGATCAAGGAGATCTGTAAAGAGATCAGATGGCCTATGATCTGGGATGCTGGATTAGGAAATCTGAGCTTTAATAGTATTTGGATTAGGAGACCTGAAATTGGATGGTCTGGGTCTTAGGAGATCTGATACATGACGGCACAGGGATCAGGAGACTTGCAATCGATTTATGACTGCCGGAAAATTTGCAATCTGGTTAATAAAAGCTGAGAGATCTGGAATGTGGTGAAGTGGGAACATGGAGATATAGAATATGATCAGCCTGGGGCTGGTAGACCTGGAACTTGTTGGTATAGGAGCAAGTTATACTGAAAATCATCGCCTCAAGTGCTGGAAAGCCAAACAACTTGATATCATTCTCAGTCACTGAGTGTGGATCATGTTCAAACAGTGTAAAATCTTGATGTTTCCTAATTTATTCTGCCGTCTGTATACACTACTTTAAATAAATACAGCCCAAATCCTTCTAGCACCAGTTCCCTGGTTACGCAGACAAAAATGGGTGTCAAATTAATTGCAACCTCCTTTGACGTGTGGCTTAGATGTACGTTATAGAAACTAAACCATGTAAACATCAAATGACCCACTCGTTCAGGTGGTTAACTGTATAACATGCTTATTGCAACTCTTGTTGCCATCATACTGACAAACATTGAGGACTATAGTCAGTCAGGCAGTCTATTTAAACATGATACCACCCTGAGCTCGCTTCTTACACACACAGTTGTGAGTGTGACGCATTTAAATAGCTTGATCTCCAAGACTGGGATTATCTAGTGTAAACAGGAAAGTAACTGGGAAGTGATATCCAGCTGCCAACGTCAGCATCTAGATGTAGCCCATATTATTCACATGGACTTAGGCTGGCTGGGGTGGGATTTGGTGGGCACAAGGCAGACCTTACACTGTTTTGCCCTGTATTTGATGGCCACAGGGCAAGTGTTACAGTCGAAGTAGGCAGGCTGCAGATTAGTGAACAGCCATCACTGCTTTGGGACCGTCCATAATTTACTGCGGATGTCAGATCCAGGATTAGCCTCCCCAGTTTGTAATGGGGTCTTATCCATCAGGGCTGCCCCTCCCCTTTGATAGCTGCTCATTCAGCCAACATCATTGGCTCTTTCCGAAAGCAACTGGGTCATTTGATTGGATCCTGACATGAGGTACTGACCAATCGCGGTTGGCGCCATCTGTGATAGTCGTGGTAACAGGTTTGAAGTCTCTGACTCTGTAAATACAAACCTTTATTTATTTTACATCATCACCTCTATAACGTGCTACGCCTAAGGCCGGATATCAATATATACCAGCGTCTCTCTGTCGTTGTGATGGACATGAATTTCAAAGTGTAAGAGCAATCCCAGGGTTTCTTTTTCTACTGTAGAGCATTTTTTTTTTGGTGTTCATTTAGTTTTCAAGAAAAATATCCTCATGGCATCTCTATGTCCAATGCAACTCCTGGCATTAACTGCTACCTTGAAAGGCTCAGTGAAACTTACCGCAGCCAACACCAGTTCACTGATCGAGATGTCAAAACATGTCATTATTTTCCATTTAGATTTAGGGGCAGGAAACTCCATGAATGCTTAGACTTTTGCTGATCTTGGCATGCCTTCCCTAGCCATAGGTAGATTATTTTTGCCTTTGTAAATTTGCTTTTGGCCAGGCTTATCAGCTGACTTTAAGTTCCTAAACAAAGCTTCCAGCTGTTTAAAATAGTTCATCCAAGTGTCATGGTTCCATAGCACATCTTTAAGCTTAATTGCACAGCTAGGAACACGGGCTACCATTTGGTTCATCAAACTCTGGAATGTTGTTGGAGAACTTTCTTCTAAGTCCAGATAGCATCAGTCAGCTCTGGAAATGCAACCTAGTGTGTCAAAAGACTGATAAATCTTTAGACACGGGTGTTAAATGAGTTTTCCAGTATCCTTTTGTTAAATCAACTTTGGGAAGAAATCAGGCACAGCCAACTCCATCAATAGTGTCCTCCAGGCGAGGTATTGAGTAAGAGTCTGTTTTTGTTACTGCACCGAAGGGCAGCTTCAGGTGGCTATGGGAAGGGAGGAAGGAGTGACCGTGGCCAGAACGGGGACAGTGAGGCGGGCGCTGGGCTCTGGGTCCTGGTCCAGCCAGGCTCCTCCGCCTCAGGACTGACTGCCCATGTGCTGACACCACCTTGTGCCGCCTGGTGCTTAGAGAGAGGCTGTTCGAGTCACAATAGTGAGGGTGCAGGCTGTTTCAGTGTGGTGGGCCCAGCGTAGAGTTTAAGCCCAGCTCAGGGCCCAGAAGCAGCTGCATTGCCGAGATTGACCCGGCGCGGACATCGGTGGAGGCAGGGTGGCGCCAAAGAATGGCGACATGGTTCTGGTGCTGCTGTGGCTTCAGGCCATGGCTGGGCACAGCTGATAGCGGAGGCGGTGGCATTCCAGCTGTCTGGTGTGTGGGGTCTGGGCGGGGCTGGTGGGGGGGGAGCGGGGGCACCTGAGTGTTCACAGACTGAGGGATGAACTTTGTGGCTTTGTTTTTCAGGTAGCAAGGACGTATGGTGGAGGCGAGGGAACAATCTGGACATTTCTTTCTCTTTTTTTGACTGCTTCTTTTTTATCTGCTTCTGTTTTTAATCCTGTCTTTTGTATAATAAGATGGCATTGGAGAATGGTGACTTTGTACACTTTTCACTGTACTCCTGTATTCCTGCACTTGAGTGCCTATGACAATAAAAATCTAAAATCTAAAAAACATCTAAAAAAATCTAAAGTTGACACAAGATCTGGTTGAATCCTCAGACTTAGGAACTTACACTACTGAGAAACTCCTGGTGCTTTGGCCAGATCAAGTCAATGGATTTCCAACATGTATTGGATGTCTGCTTTCAACCAGGCCAGTTTCTCTGGATCTGAATGATAATGATACAGTTTTAAGGCAGAGGATTTCCCAAAATCCGTACCTTGTATGGCTAAGTTTGCACAACATGGTTTGTCCCAACAATCTCTTAAATCCTTTGCCAATTCATTTTCATTCTTCTACCTCTAAATATGGAGGCATGGGACATAATCTTATAAGGACATGAGCAACCTGGAATATAGTGAGTTTCATGTTGGAACATACATGGAGTCTGCAAAGCCTGTCTCAACATTTTGAGCTACTCGCTGCATCTTCTATGCAATTGCCAGGTGACACAGTGAGATTATCATTGGGCAACAATCGGTGATCATTGACAGGGATTAAAGATCGGTAAATGCCTCATTAATGCCACAACACACCTCATTGATACTCAGACTCCTTGCTTACTCAAGCAAGATACTCTTCGAGAAAACCCAAAATGGAAGGCGGAGCACTGGGTACCTGGCAACTTCAGCTCAATGGCTGACTGTCATCAGCCTCCATGCTCGTTAGCGCCAAGCGATGCCTCAGGACATGTTCCATGGGGCACCAGCCACATGCACCCTTCATCCACGGATGTTGGCATCAATATCTGCCAAATCCTCACAATCATTGCAGTGCCTCTCCGGTCCACTTGTGGGCTGTTTAGGCGGCACACAGTCACATTGTAGACCACACCGGCAAATAACATTGCAACGCTGCACCCAGGGGACAGGACTTTCCAAGCAGGGGCAGGCTTCCAGCTCAAGTATTAGACCAGGTTGCATGTCAGGGCTGCTCGCAAACTCTCCTGCTTGCTCACTTTGTGCCTCCCTGCCCCATCTGTCACCATCCATGCCTTTCTGTGCTTTACCATGCAGTGCCATGCCTGTTATTGTGATGGCACTTCAGCCATACCCTTAACACCATCAGTACTGCTGTATCGACATGCTCTTTTATTTGTCAAGAGGGATCTATGCTAAAGTGCAGGGGAACAACTTGCTGTACAGCGCTCGGAGACACTGAGTCCTACACCAGCAGCACGTGCCAGCCTACTGCAGAGCAAACACACAACACGTTCATTCAATCAAATCACCACGTCTGAAAGTAAGACGGGGATAGTCCTCAGTCTAGCCAAGGCAGACCTAGTGACTATCAGGAGGGTCCCACTGCCATCAGTCACAGCGCAGACTGCACACTGTCCAGGAGCTTGGCCACAGTTAGTCATTAGCTTGGTCTGCTCAGGGTCAGGGGACCTGGCCAACCTAGCAGTTCAAGAAGGTAACTCACTGCCACTTTCTCAAGAGCAATTCAGGGTGGGCAATAAATGTCTAAATCATCAGGCTTTCCACTTTTAGCTCCACCTTATCAAAAAAGCATCACAACCCATCTAACTATTCAATTTGTTTCTTTAATTTCGTGGTCTCACATTTTGAACTTGGTCGTATTTATAGTATTTATATAATATATATGTAGTTACTATAAATATACAAATTGCTATTAGTTGCCTGCAATCTACTTTCCAGCTGTTACAAAGGTTCACACATATAAAAGTGTAGATATTTACTCAACCTGTGCAACAAATGGCTCTGCTTGTGCAGTAAACACCTAATCCATTTACAATGACTTAATTAATTAATTCACACCAATGAACAAATAGCCATGTTGGTCCCAGGTGACTTTTTAATTCCTATATAATAAGAATCAGTATCATGCAGTTCCCCAGCCAAGAGTAAACCTCCATCTACTTTTTTCACATCAAACACCTTGCTCGATTTGAATAAATCTCTCTTTCTCCTATATCTAATTACAAAATAAATAAATGGTACCTGTATTTAGCAACTTTCATGACCTTGGAACACTCCAATATGCTCACAGCCAAAGTAGTATTTTTATACAGGAATCACTTTTGCAATAGACCCTCGTAAAGATTCTTCCAACAATGATGAAACAAACTTTCTTTATTCATTCATAGGAAGTGGGCATTGCTGGCTAGGCCAGCATTTATTGCACATCCCTAATTGCCCAGAGGCCAGTTAGGAGTCAACCACATGTTTGTGGGTCTGGAGTCACATGTAGGCCAGACCAGGTAAGGATGGCAGTTTCCTTCCCTAAAGGGCATTAATGAACCAGATGGGTGTTTCCCCCTGACAATCGGCAATGGATTCATGGTCATCATTAGACTCTTAATTCCAGATATTTTATTGAATTCAAATTCCACCATCAGCTGTGGCAGGATTTGGACCCAGGTCCCCAGAAATTATCTGGGGTCTCTAGATTAACAGTCCAGCAATAATACCACTACACCATCACCTCCCACAGAGAAAAATTATTGATTGATTGGAAGAGCCAGCATGGATTTGTTAGAGGAAAATCATGTCTCAATAAATTGCCGGAAGTTTTTAAAAAGGTAACAGAAAGAGTTTAGAAAGAGAAGGCTGTTGATGTGGTGTACACAGACTTCCAAAAGGCATTTGATGCAGAATAAAGACAGAATTGTGTGAAAGGTTAAAGGTTACAGAATAAAAAGGACAGTACCAACGTGGATACAAAATTGTCCCAAGGGATAGGAATTATATTAATGGGTAGTTTTTGATCAGGAAGAAGGTTTGCAGTGGAGTTCTCTGGGGGTCAGTATTGGGACCCTTGCTTTTCCTGATATGTTTATAACCAATCTAAATCTTAGTGTGCAAGGGGATTATTTCAAAGTTTGTAGATGACACAAAACCCGGGAGAATTGTAAACTGTGAGGAAGTCAATGTAGAATTTCAAAAGAACATTGACACATTAGTGGAATGGGCGAATGGGCAGCAGAAAAATTTCAATACAGACGAGTGTGAGATGATGTTATTTGGAACAAAGAACGTCGAGAGACAATGTTAAATAAAGGGTTTCAGGAGCAGGGAGCACTGAGCACATATGTGTATCAGTCATTAACCTGTAGCAGAACAGATATTGAAAGCTGTTAATAAAATATAAAGTGTCCTAGGTTTCGTAAACAGGTGCATAGAATACAAGAGGAAGGAGGCTATGATTAACATACAGAAGACACTGGGTAGACCTCAGCTGGAGTACTGTTAACAGTTCTATGTGTGGCACTATAGGAAGGATGTGAATGTATTGGAGAAAGTATGGAAGAGTTTTAGGTGAATTGGTACAAGGATGACATACCTATCACATATAGACAGG
>NW_025970081.1:0-12977 GCF_021869965.1 Rhincodon typus | reverse complement strand
TATATCTCTTCTCAAGTAAGGAGACCAAAACTGCACACAGTACTCCAAGTGTGGCCTCACCAGGACTCTATACAGCTGCAGCATAGCCTCCCTGTTTTTAAACTCCATCCCTCTAGCAATGGCAGACAAAATTCCATTTGCCTTTTTAATTACCTGCTGCACCTGCAATCCTACTTTTAGTGATTCATGCACAAGGACACCCAAGTCCCTCTGCACAGCAGCGTGCTGCAATTTTTTACCATTTAAAACATAGTCCATTTTGCTGTTATTCCTACCAAAATGGATGACCTCACACTTATCAACATTGTACTCCATCTGCCAGACCTTTGCCCACTCACTTAGACTATCTATATCCCTCTGCAGACTTTCAGTATCTTCTGCACACTTTGCTCTACCACTCACCTTAGTGTCATCTGCAAATTTTGACACACCACACTTAGTCCCTAACTCCAAATCATCTATGTAAATTGTAAACAATTGCGGTCCCAACACTGATCCATGAGGCACACCACTAGCCACTGACCGCCAACCAGAATATTTTCTTTTTTTAAAACATCAAGCATCATCATGATGTCTCTGAGGTAAAAGAACAATTTAGGGTCAGAGACAGGGAATTCCGTAGTAACTTCCTACCTGAAACTGAACATCTGTCTAACACCCAGAAGTTACATGTCCACAAAGAAATGCATTTTTGCTGAGGGGACTGTCACTCCAGAACACTAAGGACAAAGCACTTGTTTGGCACCCCATTCACCACCTTAAACGTTGACATCACCTACCACTGATGTACAATGGCAGCGTGGACTACCTATGGAATGTATTGTGGCAATTCACCAAGTACCCTTTAACGGATCCTGATAAACCTGCAATCTTGACCACATACAAGGACAAAGGTAGCAGGTTTATGGGAATATAATCAACTGCAAGGTCCTCTCCAAGCCACACATCATTCTGACATGGAACAATACTGATGCTCCTTCACTGTTGCTGGGTCAAAATCCTGGGGCTCCTTTCATAAGCACCACTACCAGATGGACTGTGGCAGTTCAAGGTACTCACCATCATCTTCTCGAGGATAATTATGGATGGCAATAAACGCTACCCTAGCCAGTCCACTCATGTCCCATTGACAACAAAATAATTGTAAGAAGCCAAAAGAAAAAGCAAGGAAGGAGGGAAATTGGAAGGGGGAAGAAAGAATAAACAAAAGATACATACCCTTATGTACCCTTCTTTAATAACTTCAGGATATCCGAAAAGACTTGACAACCAAGCTGTGCACAGGATGATTCCACAAATAGCAGTGCTAAATAAAATAATAGTTCATTTTAATTATAGTCCTTGGGGGATAAATATTGCCACAAGGAGAATGCCCTTTCTCTTAGCCAAATTAGTCCTGTGGGTTTTTTTGCATCCACTTGAGGGTGAAGGTGGGGGCTCAGTTGGCTGGACTGTTGGTTTGCAATGCATGGTGATGCCAACAGCATGGATTCAGTTCCTGTACTTGTTGAAGTTATCAAGAAAGACTCTTCTTTTTAACCACTCCCCTCACTTGAGGCATGGTGATCTTCAGGCTAATTCTCCACCAGTCGTCTCTCTTATGAGAATGTAGCCCTTTGGTCCTCTGGGACTATAGTGACTTTATTCCCTCAGTATTCACTTAAAGTCGCAGCATAGATTGTATGCTTAAATTAAGTGATACAAGTGGTTTGAGAATACAAACATTTTATTCAGAGACAAACTTTTCATTATTGAGCCAAGGCTGACAATTAAGTCAGTCAACAAACTTAGGAAGGAAAGAATAATCATGCACAGAATTTTAGAGATACTTATGAACAATGAATGTCTGGCCCCTGATAGACAGAAATATGATGAACGCCTAGGATCTCCAGTGTGGACCCCTGGGCTCTCTGGATTCCAGCTTGAAAACATATGCATTGCATCATCCAATTTTATCCCTATTACTTAAGCCAGTCTGTAAACTACAATTATTTAAATTACATAGTAGGGTTGAATTTTATAGCTAAATTCATTATTTTTGCTCATGTTGCAAAGTAGCTTTCAGCAGCGATACAATTTAGACAGTAGAGGCAAACAATGAATCACACTAAAGCCAATTTCGGCGATACTACCTTCAGGAAGTTGTCTCACATTGCTTCCCAGATGGTCCCAGTTAAACTACCTGTGAACTTTTGAAATGCATGTATGGAATCCTTTTAATGTTGTGAAGCTAAAGTTTTCGTCTAACATTAAAATAAGCTGCTGGAGGAGCAGCATATCACACATATACTTAAGATATACAGCAAGTATTAGCACTGAATCAGTCTGTGTATGCATTTGTCGACTCCATATTGCAGCTGGTGAGCTACAAGTCTCAGTTTTCTAGCTGCAGTGCAAGTACAGGTTACGTTACAGTAACAACTTCTTCATTGAGCAGTGGATGCTAAATATTTGGTGCATTACGCTCAGTAGTGAAGACAAAAATCAGCATTCATTAAACTGACAATACTTTTTTTAAACTGTACTTAACAAAAGACAGTCGTAACCCATACAGACCAGACCAAATTTACCCTGAGGAGCTTGTTTCACACATGGTTTCTATGAAGAAAAATAATTGGCGATATAAACGGTAAGACTTGGAAATGAACACATTAGTCATAATAGATCTCTTTTTTGATGTATATAAGTGCATAATATGTGCACAGATGTGCGAAAAACATTATGCTGAAACAAACTCAATTATTCAATACAAAAACAAAATACTGTGGATGCTGGATACCTGAATAAGAACAAAAAAATCTGGAAAACTTTAGGAAATAGGGCAGCATCTATTGAGAAAATGGGATTAATGTTTCAGGTCAATGACCCTTCATCAGAAATGCGAGAGATTTTTACCTAGTGGATGGGGAAACGGTCCACAAAGAACAAAGCAGAATGTCTGTGATAATGTGGAGGTCAGGGGAAATGAAGTAGTAAAAGATTTCAATAAGCGACAGCCAAGAGTGGTAATCAATATAGTGAAGAAACAAAGGTTGTGTCCAATTCAGGTGTGAATTGCTACATAAAAACCATTGGAATACAACTTGAAGGGATTAAAAAAAGACAAAGACTGATCCAGCATGTGGAAAAAAAAAGGGAACAAACCTGTATAAAACAAGAGGCAGAGGTTAAGATTTCAAGTTGTTGAACTTGATATTATGTCAAGAAGGCAGTTGAGTGCCAAATTGCAAAATAACAGATTATTCTTCAAGCATGAACTGACCTTCAATGAGGCAGTTGTAGCAAGCCATGGGAGTAAAACAATTAAAATTATAAGTAATTGCAAACTCAGTTTTGGCTTACAAACTGAGTAGAGGTGCTGAGTAATGTAGTCACCCAATCTGTGTTTGATCTTTCCAGTGTAGTTAGGACTTTGTACTGAGCAGCAATTAGGATAGACCAAAATGAAATTAGTACAAGTAAATTGTTGTTACACTCAGGAGTGTTTAGGGCTTGATGAGTTAGAAGGAATGAGGTGAAAGGACAGATGTTGTATCTGATACACTTGCATGGAAAGGAGCTTGGGACGGCTGAGGAATGGACAAGCGAGTAACAGAGGAAAAAGCCCTGAAGTAAATCTGAAAGGAGAGGGGAGAGGAAGATCTGTTTGATAGTTGTGTCATGCTAGAGCTGGTAGAAATGGCTGATCAATTGAATATGGAGGCTGATGGACTGGGATGGTGAAAACAAGCATGATGATGGAACCCCATCACTGCTCTGAGACAGAAAGAAAGGGAGGAGAGCAGAGGTACGTGAAACAAATTGGACATTTTGAAGGACACTATCAACCACACTGAGTGTGAATCCTTGACTGAGGAAAATTAAGACTTGCCAGAAGCACAAATTTGGAAGGTAGCAACATTGGAACAGACGCAACGGAGACACTGAAACTGGAAGAATGGAATGGAGACCTTTCAGGAGGTAGACATGAGGAAGTGCGGTCGAGGTAGCTCTGAGAGTTTGGAGTGAACATTAGTTGATAGCTTATCTCTAGAAAGTGAGACAGAGAAGTCAAGGAAAGAAAGTGAAGTTACAGTGTTGGGCCAAATAAAGGAGACAGAAACGTGAAAAAAAATAAAATTAGAAACAAATCAGTGACATTTTCTAGTTCATAGCTGGCACTAATACAAAAAAGAAATGAAGGAGGGGTAAATAAAAGCAAAATACTGCAGATGCTGGAGATCTGAAATGAAAACAGAAAATGCTGCTGTGGCAGCAGCTATGGAGAGAGAAAAGAAGTTCACATGTAGAGACTGATATGACTGTTCGTCAGAACGTTTCAGCGCTAGTAGCAACAGCTTTATTTGGATGCAGTAAATGGAGTCGAAAGTGAAGTTGTTCAGAGTGAGAACAAGCACACCTAGGCAGAGGGTGGTAGTGGTGGATGGACACTGAGAGTGTCTCTGTTTGCAGAAGATAGGGAACTCTGAGACTGTCCTGCTGAGCAAGGTGGTGTAGAGGGATCAACATCGATGATGAAGAGAAAAGAGTAAGGACCAGGAAACTGTAAATGGTTGGGGAAGCAATGTCTGATCTTAGAAGACTCAAGGATGTGGATTGGAAAAGACTATACTGGGGAGAAAGAATGGAGCCGAAATAGGAAGTTACGTGAGGCAGGAACAGGCTGAAATAATGAGACAACTTGAGGAGCATTATTTATGGATCTTGGGAATGAGGTAGAAGATTGCCATACCGGGTTTGGATTATGATTTTGGGGGTAATGTGGGCAAGGCCAATGATACAAAGTCAGTGATAGTCGAGGATATAATGGCTTGATGTTTGTTAGTGAGGTCATGGTCTGGAGGAAGTATCAGTGAGTTAGCATTTGACCTCTACTAGGTAAATATCAGAGCACCAGGCAACAACAGTGTAATCCTTATCAGGAGGTTGATAACTGTGTCAGGGTTGGACCTCAGTGAATGGAGTGCAGCAAGTACACAGGATGACTGGCTGGAGTAAGTGAGAGCAGCAGAGAAATCAAGATGACCAATGCTACAATATCAAAACACTGTGGATGTTAGCAAAGTGAAATAATAAAAAAAATTCACTCCAAAACCAATTCATTTTACATTCTTGTGAAGATTCCATTTACTCAGAAATGGAATGGAACAACTTTCAATCAAGGTTAACACAGATACGTTTACATTAAACTGCTGCTCATCCTTAAGAATAGTTTATCATTCAATGTTTTACCTTTCCAGTTAAAGAATAACAATGTATTTAGCAAAAAGCATGATACTTCATGGTAATTTATTGTACATATAGCCCCATGATACATTACTGAGAGCCATGATATAGGGTTTTTCCGTTTTTCAATTTTATTTAAAAGGCTTATGTTTTCCCATGATTACTGTATCTCATACATTTTTGATCTTTATGACACTTTCCAGGATATACTGAAGATTATTGTACCTTTGTCTGCTGAAGGTGGTTTGGGAAACTCAGGGTTTAGACACAGACACTGGTGCTTAAGAACAGATCTGGAATACAGAAACCAGGCTTCAAATGGCATGCAGAAAACTACAGATTCCCAATAATAAAAATTCCAATTGGATTCTTGGAGGCTTTGCTGAGAAAAAACAGAATCATTGGCGCTTCCTCATCTTAGCATCAAAGCTAAACTACATAAACTCTTTGCCACATTATCTTAACTTCACTATTTATAAAACTCTGAATTTTTCTTATTTATATGCATGGTGTTGTGCCAAGTGTAAACTAAATTATTTTGTAAGAGATGCAGTTTTGCAGACCTTAGTAACTTTCTCACTATTAAGTTCACTACTGGAGTGTACACTGTCTTACATTTGTACTCTCATTAGAGCAGAAGAGAAACCAAAAGGAAGAAAACTGTATTCAGCCAGTTAAGGACTGCTGTCTCCAGAGGCTCTATATCATTGTTTGATCATGTTCTCCCTCCCAAAACACCAACAATCCCCTAATTTAGGGGACATCTCCAGTTCCATCTCCAACTCCCCTGATGAAATCAAGCAGTGTTGTTAAATTGGTGGACTGGACCGTATTCAAGTACTAAGCAGAAAACCTGGATGAGTACGCACCACCGTCATAGACTTGGTTAGCAAATGCGTGGAGCTCTGCATGCCAAAGAAGTCAATCTGGGTGTTCCCCAACTGGAAACTTTGGAGAAACCGAGAAATCCACTCCCTGCTGAAGACCAGGCATGCAGCATTCAAGTCGGATGACCCAGACGCATACAGAAAATCCAGATATGACCTCTGGAAAGCCAGAGATGCCAAGAGGCAGTACCAGCTAGAGGCCCAAACCAACGCTTTGGATTCCTGCTGCCTGTGGCAAGGCCTAATCAACATCATGGGATACAAAATGAAGCAGAGCAAGACAGTGGATAAAGACACATCCCTCCCTGATGCACTCACTGCTTTCTATGCTCAGTTCGAGCAGAATGCTAGCAGCGTGGTGTCACCTGCCCCAATAGCCCTGGATGCACTTGTTCCTCCCGCACCACTGCAGATGTCAGATCAGTCTTCCTGGGACTCAGCTCAAGGAAAACAATGGGCCTGAATGGAGTCCCCGGCCTTGCATTTAGATCCTGTGTTGACAAGCTGGCGGAGGTATTCAGTGACATCTTCAACTTCTCCCTCCTACAAGCCGAAGTTTCAAGAAGACCACCATCATCCCAGCACCTAAGAAAGCACATGTAATGCGCCTTAATGACTACCACCCAGTGGCTCTGACCTCCATCAGCATGAAGTGCTTCGAGAAGCTGGCCGTGGCCATCATCAACTACAGTTTTCCAGTTTGCCTCAAACCCCTGCAAATTGCCTACTGACGTAACAGGTCCACAGCAGACATCATTTCCCTAGCTCTGCACTCATCCCTGGAACATCTGGACAACAAGGACATCTATGTCAGACTCCTGCTCATTGATTACAGCTCCACCTTCCACACCATTATCCCCTCCAGACTCTCAAAGCTCCTAGACCTAGGTCTCAGCTCATCCCTCTACAACTGGATCCTCAGCTTCCTGACCCATAGTCCGCAATCAGTGAAGGTGGACAACTGCACCTCCTCCACGATAACACTCAACACTGGAGTCCCCAAAGAATGCGTTCTCAGCTCTTTACCGTACTCCCTGTACACCCATGACAGTGTTGCCAAATTCTGAACAAATACATCTACAAATTTGCTGATGACACCACTGTGGTAGGATGGATATAAAACAACGATGAGTCAGAGTACAGGAAGGAGATAGAGGGCTTCGTGATGTGCTGCCATGATAACAACCTCTCTCTTAACGTTGGCAAAACTAAAGAACTAATCATTGACTTCAGAAAGAAAGGAGGAGAACACGCCCCCAACTACATCAATGGAGCAGAGGTTGAGAGAGTCAAGTTCCTAAGAGTGACGATAACCGACAACCTGCCCTGGACCTCCCATGTAGGTGCGACGGTCAAGAAGGCTCAGCAATGCCTCTTATTCCTCAGGCGGATCAGGAAATTTGGCATGTCCATAAGGACCCTCACCAACTTTTACAGATGCACCATAGAAAGCATACTGTCTGGCTCCATAATGGCCTGGTATGGCAAGTGCACTGCCCAGGACGTAAGAAATTACAGAAGGTTGTATGCACAGCCCAGACCATCACGGAAGCCAACGTCCCATCCACAAACTCCATGTATACTTCTCATTGCCACGGAAAGGCTGCCAATATCATCAAAGATCCATCGAACCCTGGTAATGCTCTCCTACAACCTCTTCCTTCAGGCAGAAGATACAGAAGCTTGAACACACTAGCAGGTTCAATATCAGCTTCTTCTCTGCTATTTTTAGACTGATCAATGGACTCTGTAACTCCAAATAATGCTGATCTTGTTAATGTTGATCTTGTCTAGCGCACATCCTGTGTGGTGTAACGTGTATGCCTTACTCTGTCCAAGTTTTTTTTCAACCTATGATCTGTATGTCCTCGCTTACTATGATCTGCCTGAACCGCTCACAAACAAAGTTTTTCACTGTACTTAGGTACACGTGACAATGAATCAAATCAAATCAAATCATCTCTTTATTTGGCTTCTCAGCAACAGTGGATGAAATTCCAACATTGCTGCAATTGTGCCAGCTGACTCCAAAATAATTAATTCCTGTCTTTTTTGTTTCCATTCTTCTGTTGAGAAAAATTAATCTTTCTTATCACTCACCTCTTGAAGCTGTGCATCTTTCATACTTTAATGTTCTTATTCTCACTAATAATTCAAAAGGAAGGCAATACTTCAGCCTCAACAGTTCTTGTGTAAATCCCTTGAAATGGCAATTGTTTTGAACATAATTATTTCTCTGCCCAACTTGTATTTTGAGATACAGAACAAGATAGAATTGAATGATTCATAGACAAAAAAAGTCAAATGATATAAAGAGCACATAAGCTTTTTACGCCATCCTATTAATTAACCTATTACATCACAGGCTATAATATTTTAATTGTCTTTAAGGATATTTCATGCAAACCTCTGATAATTGCATTTAAACATCTCTGGAAATTCAGTTGCACAATGTCATAAATCATATTTCTGCCATTGTTAGATGCAGTAAATATTCTTGTTTTGATCATTTTTTTTCCCATACAAAGCTTCACTAACTACAAGACACATGAAGATGAACTAACTGTCATAACTAACTGTCCAAACTGTCATACTGCACTGTGAAAAGATGAAGGGTTAATATTTGAATTTAGAGAATGCCAGGTGCATAACAACTAGAGATAGAGAAAAAAATACTCAGTACACACCCAGAAAATGGGTTCCTGTGGAACAGTGGTAGAGTCCTTCTCTGAGCCAGAAGTCCTGAGTTCAAATCCTGCCTGTGTCATAACATACCTGAACTGGTTGATTAAAACTATCTACAACCTGAAAATGGATGATTGACACAATGACAAACCAGAAACATGAACAGTAGCAGAAAAATGTTGAATTAGTCAAACTAAGCCAAGCCAGCTATAAAATGCATCAAATTGGGAGGTTGGGGATTTGGTAGTTCACACACAGAAACGTAGACACAAAAAAGCCACTGATGACCTTGCAGAATGTCTTCTAATTGGAAATAATTTCAACCTAGCGAACTGTAAACTAACATTCTGGTATGAAGAACAACGAGGCTCCACATTGCCTAGAGAGTAAGAGTCTAATAGAATTTTGGAGCAAAAGGCTCTTAGCTACAGATATACAAATAACTAAAAACAGCAGAGTTTAGAAAGGCCACAAAAGAGCAAACCAAACATTAGGTTTACTCTAAGGGGCAGAATTGAAACATATCTCCATATAATAAATGAGAGATAAAATAATTGATGAAGGTTCAAGAGACATTCACAACAACAATGTCAGGACTATGAGGTTAAAAGTTTTGGGATAGAGACGACAGGGTGGGCTTAGCTGCTGAAAAAAAACTTGAAAGATGACCTGGAAGAGAGCTTTGAGCTAATGAAAGGGTTATAGTATGGATGTGGATGCACAACTACATGAATGAGGTACAGTCTCAATGTGAATATCAGGTTTAAAGAGAAGAAAAGACAGTCATAAGCTGATCACTTCAAAGTATTAAAGCTAAACTTCAACAAAAATTTATTCACACAGAGGAATTGCCATGGCATGAAAAAGAAAAAGGAGAAAAGATGAAATTGTAATTTGAATGGTGACACAATGTAATGAAACACCAATTTCTGAATACATTTTGCATTGATTAACAGAAAAGCATATACAGCTAAGAGAGGGACTTGCATTGTTATTGAACTTTATTTTATCTTTTCCTCAGTTTTATGAGCTTCATGATGCCTGATGGTCACATAATCTTCCCATGTCTCAACCAGTTAGCCAGTCCAAGCTTAGAATGTATCAACAGATTATTTTAACTGCAGAGAACATTGCAAATGAGTCTGATATTTCCATATAATGCAGATAAAAATTGTACTCGTCGGTTGTGGTCATTGAATAATCATTAAAGAACTTGACAGATTTCTCTGTTCAGTAGTTCAGTGTTATTAGCTTTATTTGTTATGGCTCAACTGTTTGATCCTGCTGCAATTTGAATCCAGAGTTATCTACTGGATTACCAGAGCAAGTCCTTGTGAAAAAATTTCCAATCTGAACTTCAAATTTATTGGAATCTGTGTTGCGAACACATGTATATCTATCAGACAAATATGAGACTACACAGACAATATACTGCAACTAGGGTCCCATAGTGTGTTTAAATTATCATAGAATCCCTACAATGTGGAAACAGGCCATTCAGCCCATCAAGTCCTCTCCATCCCTCCAAAGACCATAAAACCCAGACCCACCCCTCTTATCCTTTCCCTATAACCCTGCATTTCCCATGGCTAACCAACCTAACCTGCATATCCCTGGAGACTATGGGCAATTTAGCATTGCCAATCTACCAAACTTGCACATCTTTGAACTGAGAGAGGAAACCAGAGCACCCGGGGGAAACCCACGCAGACATAGGGAGATTGTGCAAACTCTACACAGACAGTCGCCCGAGGATGGAATCGAACTGCGAGGCAGCAGCCACCGTGCCTACCCATGATTCAAATTCCTGATTCTGTGTTTGTTATAAAGAGACCTTTGGCAGGGTATAGGTTTATCATTGGTATTTCCTGGTCATCGTGTATATCCATCCTTGGGACGCTGCAGATCACCAAGTTAGAAAAATTTATAATAGAAAATTAATGCCACCTCTCAGTATTTATTCTCTACAGCTATCACTAGGTTGGTCTGGAATATTGATTGCAGTAATTTTAGAAAAAAAAGCCACTTAAACCAATAAACTATAATGCTGTACAATGCACTTTTTGTGTGCCACTTCTAATTCACTTGAAATACTTGATAGACATCAACATATGAGTACTTCACTCTGGAATTCAGGTGCATTTAAACTGCAACTCCCAGTGTGGAAAGAAAATGCTTCAGTCAAGCAGCTTTTGTTTAGGTTGCTCAGTTTCTGTCTGGATCAGGACTTTATTGTCCAGGAGAGGTGCTGTATTTACATGCATGTATATACATATGCTTGTGTAAGTGAGTGTGTGCATAGGGGCACACACTGACATTTGGTGTTAAAAGGTAGTATAAAACTACCTGCTCTGGAAGGCCTTCAACAGTTCTCTGAGGTGTCAGGAAAGGGTCTGATTCTGAATTTTCATAAGTTGGAACCATGTTACAATATACAATACAATGTCCCTTTTATTGTCACGTGTACCACTTTGTAGGAGTACAGTAAAAAACTTTTACAATGTCTGCCTTCTTATGGCGACATCTTAGGTACAAGTACCAAGGTACAATTCTTGGATATAGCAGAGGGATAAAAAGTAGTTGCTTAATTACATAGTTGAAAACAAGTTAAAAATAGAAATATATTACGGGGTATAGTAAGGAGTTAACATTACAGCGTTCTAAGGTAAGGATTGTCCCCTCACACTGGTCTCTGTCCAGGACTTGCTGCCTGCACGCTGCTTCAGGAGCTGCTTCCCACGTGCTGCTGCGGGGCTTCTTCTCTGCGCTGCTCTGGGCTCGCAACCCACGTGCTGCTCTAGGGCCCACTGCTCGCAGTGTTCTGTGGGTCACGGGGCACGCCTCCAGGCCCCTGAGTGCAAGGTCATGCTGCTAACTCCAGCCTGCCGTGGGTCTTGGCCGCTCTCTCTGGTCCTCCGCGAGTGTTGGCCTGCTTGTTCCAGTCCTCTACAACTCCACACTCTGGGGGGAATGGAGAGAAAGGGATAAAGGAAGAAAAAAACCAGGGAAAAGGGGTAAAAGACCTAGCGAGCAGAGGATCTCCGACCAGAGCATCCTACTCTGCCACCATCTTTGAGGCCTGATAAACTTGTAGTGTAAATATACACTTATGTGAATTCAAATATCAGTTTCTTCCCACACCTGGGCCTAATACTTGCATTATATAGATTAATAATTGAAGGAGACAATGGATCGCAAATGCAGTTGATACATTCAAAACATTGGAAAGGAATAAAAAGACATAAGGAAAAATAGCCCCATGCCCAGGTCACAATGAAAGTCAGATATCCGAAATTGTTATTACAAATCAGAATATATAACTGGGATATGCACAAAATAAGACACAAGAACCATGAAGCAAAAATATCATTAAATGTAATTAGAACATTTATTTCACACTAATTGTTACACATGTTAAGATGAAGTTGCATTTAAGGATATACTTGCTTTATTGGATATAAAATTAACACAGTTCATGAAAGATCATGGACCAGCAGGATTCTTGCCAGAGAATACTGGGCATGTTTAAAAGTCTTCCCACTCAAAATTTATAATGTATTAATAATTTATTCAAAAAGTAATAAACTAAATTTTGGGAAAAAGAACTGTTGGAGGATAGATCATTGACTTGGATGATAAAATGCAGATTTTAATACAACTATTCCTCTGACACTTGTGTTTTGCTCGTGTGTGAAAATGAAAGAACAGCCTTCAGAGTTTCTGCATCATTGAGGCTGAGTGATATTGATAGAGAATTTTCTCCCTCAGGAGGTTAATGTAAAATATCATCCATGAGTGAATAGGTTTGCATGATTTGTGGAGGAATCAGGCATGACTAAATCTTCTTGATTCATGTTTTTAGGTTCTAAATTTTCTTGGTTGTGGCCATCTTTGCAAATGTTGACCATAGTGTAATTTAACCAATCTACAAGGCATTATGATCAAATAATCCTGAAAGGAATCTTGAATGGTTATTTTTCCAATGGGCAGACCAAGTGAATCTATCTTGCATTTCTTAACTAGGTATCCAACAATATTGTAGCCTCTAGCCTACTCATTCAGCTCTGGGCATAATAGTGGAGACTAATGTTCCATGAATTTTGAAGGGATCAGGTGAAATCATAAGAGCATAATAAGAACATAAGAACTAGGAGCAGGAGTAGGCCATCTGGCCCCTCG
>NW_025970080.1:0-12977 GCF_021869965.1 Rhincodon typus | reverse complement strand
TATATCTCTTCTCAAGTAAGGAGACCAAAACTGCACACAGTACTCCAAGTGTGGCCTCACCAGGACTCTATACAGCTGCAGCATAGCCTCCCTGTTTTTAAACTCCATCCCTCTAGCAATGGCAGACAAAATTCCATTTGCCTTTTTAATTACCTGCTGCACCTGCAATCCTACTTTTAGTGATTCATGCACAAGGACACCCAAGTCCCTCTGCACAGCAGCGTGCTGCAATTTTTTACCATTTAAAACATAGTCCATTTTGCTGTTATTCCTACCAAAATGGATGACCTCACACTTATCAACATTGTACTCCATCTGCCAGACCTTTGCCCACTCACTTAGACTATCTATATCCCTCTGCAGACTTTCAGTATCTTCTGCACACTTTGCTCTACCACTCACCTTAGTGTCATCTGCAAATTTTGACACACCACACTTAGTCCCTAACTCCAAATCATCTATGTAAATTGTAAACAATTGCGGTCCCAACACTGATCCATGAGGCACACCACTAGCCACTGACCGCCAACCAGAATATTTTCTTTTTTTAAAACATCAAGCATCATCATGATGTCTCTGAGGTAAAAGAACAATTTAGGGTCAGAGACAGGGAATTCCGTAGTAACTTCCTACCTGAAACTGAACATCTGTCTAACACCCAGAAGTTACATGTCCACAAAGAAATGCATTTTTGCTGAGGGGACTGTCACTCCAGAACACTAAGGACAAAGCACTTGTTTGGCACCCCATTCACCACCTTAAACGTTGACATCACCTACCACTGATGTACAATGGCAGCGTGGACTACCTATGGAATGTATTGTGGCAATTCACCAAGTACCCTTTAACGGATCCTGATAAACCTGCAATCTTGACCACATACAAGGACAAAGGTAGCAGGTTTATGGGAATATAATCAACTGCAAGGTCCTCTCCAAGCCACACATCATTCTGACATGGAACAATACTGATGCTCCTTCACTGTTGCTGGGTCAAAATCCTGGGGCTCCTTTCATAAGCACCACTACCAGATGGACTGTGGCAGTTCAAGGTACTCACCATCATCTTCTCGAGGATAATTATGGATGGCAATAAACGCTACCCTAGCCAGTCCACTCATGTCCCATTGACAACAAAATAATTGTAAGAAGCCAAAAGAAAAAGCAAGGAAGGAGGGAAATTGGAAGGGGGAAGAAAGAATAAACAAAAGATACATACCCTTATGTACCCTTCTTTAATAACTTCAGGATATCCGAAAAGACTTGACAACCAAGCTGTGCACAGGATGATTCCACAAATAGCAGTGCTAAATAAAATAATAGTTCATTTTAATTATAGTCCTTGGGGGATAAATATTGCCACAAGGAGAATGCCCTTTCTCTTAGCCAAATTAGTCCTGTGGGTTTTTTTGCATCCACTTGAGGGTGAAGGTGGGGGCTCAGTTGGCTGGACTGTTGGTTTGCAATGCATGGTGATGCCAACAGCATGGATTCAGTTCCTGTACTTGTTGAAGTTATCAAGAAAGACTCTTCTTTTTAACCACTCCCCTCACTTGAGGCATGGTGATCTTCAGGCTAATTCTCCACCAGTCGTCTCTCTTATGAGAATGTAGCCCTTTGGTCCTCTGGGACTATAGTGACTTTATTCCCTCAGTATTCACTTAAAGTCGCAGCATAGATTGTATGCTTAAATTAAGTGATACAAGTGGTTTGAGAATACAAACATTTTATTCAGAGACAAACTTTTCATTATTGAGCCAAGGCTGACAATTAAGTCAGTCAACAAACTTAGGAAGGAAAGAATAATCATGCACAGAATTTTAGAGATACTTATGAACAATGAATGTCTGGCCCCTGATAGACAGAAATATGATGAACGCCTAGGATCTCCAGTGTGGACCCCTGGGCTCTCTGGATTCCAGCTTGAAAACATATGCATTGCATCATCCAATTTTATCCCTATTACTTAAGCCAGTCTGTAAACTACAATTATTTAAATTACATAGTAGGGTTGAATTTTATAGCTAAATTCATTATTTTTGCTCATGTTGCAAAGTAGCTTTCAGCAGCGATACAATTTAGACAGTAGAGGCAAACAATGAATCACACTAAAGCCAATTTCGGCGATACTACCTTCAGGAAGTTGTCTCACATTGCTTCCCAGATGGTCCCAGTTAAACTACCTGTGAACTTTTGAAATGCATGTATGGAATCCTTTTAATGTTGTGAAGCTAAAGTTTTCGTCTAACATTAAAATAAGCTGCTGGAGGAGCAGCATATCACACATATACTTAAGATATACAGCAAGTATTAGCACTGAATCAGTCTGTGTATGCATTTGTCGACTCCATATTGCAGCTGGTGAGCTACAAGTCTCAGTTTTCTAGCTGCAGTGCAAGTACAGGTTACGTTACAGTAACAACTTCTTCATTGAGCAGTGGATGCTAAATATTTGGTGCATTACGCTCAGTAGTGAAGACAAAAATCAGCATTCATTAAACTGACAATACTTTTTTTAAACTGTACTTAACAAAAGACAGTCGTAACCCATACAGACCAGACCAAATTTACCCTGAGGAGCTTGTTTCACACATGGTTTCTATGAAGAAAAATAATTGGCGATATAAACGGTAAGACTTGGAAATGAACACATTAGTCATAATAGATCTCTTTTTTGATGTATATAAGTGCATAATATGTGCACAGATGTGCGAAAAACATTATGCTGAAACAAACTCAATTATTCAATACAAAAACAAAATACTGTGGATGCTGGATACCTGAATAAGAACAAAAAAATCTGGAAAACTTTAGGAAATAGGGCAGCATCTATTGAGAAAATGGGATTAATGTTTCAGGTCAATGACCCTTCATCAGAAATGCGAGAGATTTTTACCTAGTGGATGGGGAAACGGTCCACAAAGAACAAAGCAGAATGTCTGTGATAATGTGGAGGTCAGGGGAAATGAAGTAGTAAAAGATTTCAATAAGCGACAGCCAAGAGTGGTAATCAATATAGTGAAGAAACAAAGGTTGTGTCCAATTCAGGTGTGAATTGCTACATAAAAACCATTGGAATACAACTTGAAGGGATTAAAAAAAGACAAAGACTGATCCAGCATGTGGAAAAAAAAAGGGAACAAACCTGTATAAAACAAGAGGCAGAGGTTAAGATTTCAAGTTGTTGAACTTGATATTATGTCAAGAAGGCAGTTGAGTGCCAAATTGCAAAATAACAGATTATTCTTCAAGCATGAACTGACCTTCAATGAGGCAGTTGTAGCAAGCCATGGGAGTAAAACAATTAAAATTATAAGTAATTGCAAACTCAGTTTTGGCTTACAAACTGAGTAGAGGTGCTGAGTAATGTAGTCACCCAATCTGTGTTTGATCTTTCCAGTGTAGTTAGGACTTTGTACTGAGCAGCAATTAGGATAGACCAAAATGAAATTAGTACAAGTAAATTGTTGTTACACTCAGGAGTGTTTAGGGCTTGATGAGTTAGAAGGAATGAGGTGAAAGGACAGATGTTGTATCTGATACACTTGCATGGAAAGGAGCTTGGGACGGCTGAGGAATGGACAAGCGAGTAACAGAGGAAAAAGCCCTGAAGTAAATCTGAAAGGAGAGGGGAGAGGAAGATCTGTTTGATAGTTGTGTCATGCTAGAGCTGGTAGAAATGGCTGATCAATTGAATATGGAGGCTGATGGACTGGGATGGTGAAAACAAGCATGATGATGGAACCCCATCACTGCTCTGAGACAGAAAGAAAGGGAGGAGAGCAGAGGTACGTGAAACAAATTGGACATTTTGAAGGACACTATCAACCACACTGAGTGTGAATCCTTGACTGAGGAAAATTAAGACTTGCCAGAAGCACAAATTTGGAAGGTAGCAACATTGGAACAGACGCAACGGAGACACTGAAACTGGAAGAATGGAATGGAGACCTTTCAGGAGGTAGACATGAGGAAGTGCGGTCGAGGTAGCTCTGAGAGTTTGGAGTGAACATTAGTTGATAGCTTATCTCTAGAAAGTGAGACAGAGAAGTCAAGGAAAGAAAGTGAAGTTACAGTGTTGGGCCAAATAAAGGAGACAGAAACGTGAAAAAAAATAAAATTAGAAACAAATCAGTGACATTTTCTAGTTCATAGCTGGCACTAATACAAAAAAGAAATGAAGGAGGGGTAAATAAAAGCAAAATACTGCAGATGCTGGAGATCTGAAATGAAAACAGAAAATGCTGCTGTGGCAGCAGCTATGGAGAGAGAAAAGAAGTTCACATGTAGAGACTGATATGACTGTTCGTCAGAACGTTTCAGCGCTAGTAGCAACAGCTTTATTTGGATGCAGTAAATGGAGTCGAAAGTGAAGTTGTTCAGAGTGAGAACAAGCACACCTAGGCAGAGGGTGGTAGTGGTGGATGGACACTGAGAGTGTCTCTGTTTGCAGAAGATAGGGAACTCTGAGACTGTCCTGCTGAGCAAGGTGGTGTAGAGGGATCAACATCGATGATGAAGAGAAAAGAGTAAGGACCAGGAAACTGTAAATGGTTGGGGAAGCAATGTCTGATCTTAGAAGACTCAAGGATGTGGATTGGAAAAGACTATACTGGGGAGAAAGAATGGAGCCGAAATAGGAAGTTACGTGAGGCAGGAACAGGCTGAAATAATGAGACAACTTGAGGAGCATTATTTATGGATCTTGGGAATGAGGTAGAAGATTGCCATACCGGGTTTGGATTATGATTTTGGGGGTAATGTGGGCAAGGCCAATGATACAAAGTCAGTGATAGTCGAGGATATAATGGCTTGATGTTTGTTAGTGAGGTCATGGTCTGGAGGAAGTATCAGTGAGTTAGCATTTGACCTCTACTAGGTAAATATCAGAGCACCAGGCAACAACAGTGTAATCCTTATCAGGAGGTTGATAACTGTGTCAGGGTTGGACCTCAGTGAATGGAGTGCAGCAAGTACACAGGATGACTGGCTGGAGTAAGTGAGAGCAGCAGAGAAATCAAGATGACCAATGCTACAATATCAAAACACTGTGGATGTTAGCAAAGTGAAATAATAAAAAAAATTCACTCCAAAACCAATTCATTTTACATTCTTGTGAAGATTCCATTTACTCAGAAATGGAATGGAACAACTTTCAATCAAGGTTAACACAGATACGTTTACATTAAACTGCTGCTCATCCTTAAGAATAGTTTATCATTCAATGTTTTACCTTTCCAGTTAAAGAATAACAATGTATTTAGCAAAAAGCATGATACTTCATGGTAATTTATTGTACATATAGCCCCATGATACATTACTGAGAGCCATGATATAGGGTTTTTCCGTTTTTCAATTTTATTTAAAAGGCTTATGTTTTCCCATGATTACTGTATCTCATACATTTTTGATCTTTATGACACTTTCCAGGATATACTGAAGATTATTGTACCTTTGTCTGCTGAAGGTGGTTTGGGAAACTCAGGGTTTAGACACAGACACTGGTGCTTAAGAACAGATCTGGAATACAGAAACCAGGCTTCAAATGGCATGCAGAAAACTACAGATTCCCAATAATAAAAATTCCAATTGGATTCTTGGAGGCTTTGCTGAGAAAAAACAGAATCATTGGCGCTTCCTCATCTTAGCATCAAAGCTAAACTACATAAACTCTTTGCCACATTATCTTAACTTCACTATTTATAAAACTCTGAATTTTTCTTATTTATATGCATGGTGTTGTGCCAAGTGTAAACTAAATTATTTTGTAAGAGATGCAGTTTTGCAGACCTTAGTAACTTTCTCACTATTAAGTTCACTACTGGAGTGTACACTGTCTTACATTTGTACTCTCATTAGAGCAGAAGAGAAACCAAAAGGAAGAAAACTGTATTCAGCCAGTTAAGGACTGCTGTCTCCAGAGGCTCTATATCATTGTTTGATCATGTTCTCCCTCCCAAAACACCAACAATCCCCTAATTTAGGGGACATCTCCAGTTCCATCTCCAACTCCCCTGATGAAATCAAGCAGTGTTGTTAAATTGGTGGACTGGACCGTATTCAAGTACTAAGCAGAAAACCTGGATGAGTACGCACCACCGTCATAGACTTGGTTAGCAAATGCGTGGAGCTCTGCATGCCAAAGAAGTCAATCTGGGTGTTCCCCAACTGGAAACTTTGGAGAAACCGAGAAATCCACTCCCTGCTGAAGACCAGGCATGCAGCATTCAAGTCGGATGACCCAGACGCATACAGAAAATCCAGATATGACCTCTGGAAAGCCAGAGATGCCAAGAGGCAGTACCAGCTAGAGGCCCAAACCAACGCTTTGGATTCCTGCTGCCTGTGGCAAGGCCTAATCAACATCATGGGATACAAAATGAAGCAGAGCAAGACAGTGGATAAAGACACATCCCTCCCTGATGCACTCACTGCTTTCTATGCTCAGTTCGAGCAGAATGCTAGCAGCGTGGTGTCACCTGCCCCAATAGCCCTGGATGCACTTGTTCCTCCCGCACCACTGCAGATGTCAGATCAGTCTTCCTGGGACTCAGCTCAAGGAAAACAATGGGCCTGAATGGAGTCCCCGGCCTTGCATTTAGATCCTGTGTTGACAAGCTGGCGGAGGTATTCAGTGACATCTTCAACTTCTCCCTCCTACAAGCCGAAGTTTCAAGAAGACCACCATCATCCCAGCACCTAAGAAAGCACATGTAATGCGCCTTAATGACTACCACCCAGTGGCTCTGACCTCCATCAGCATGAAGTGCTTCGAGAAGCTGGCCGTGGCCATCATCAACTACAGTTTTCCAGTTTGCCTCAAACCCCTGCAAATTGCCTACTGACGTAACAGGTCCACAGCAGACATCATTTCCCTAGCTCTGCACTCATCCCTGGAACATCTGGACAACAAGGACATCTATGTCAGACTCCTGCTCATTGATTACAGCTCCACCTTCCACACCATTATCCCCTCCAGACTCTCAAAGCTCCTAGACCTAGGTCTCAGCTCATCCCTCTACAACTGGATCCTCAGCTTCCTGACCCATAGTCCGCAATCAGTGAAGGTGGACAACTGCACCTCCTCCACGATAACACTCAACACTGGAGTCCCCAAAGAATGCGTTCTCAGCTCTTTACCGTACTCCCTGTACACCCATGACAGTGTTGCCAAATTCTGAACAAATACATCTACAAATTTGCTGATGACACCACTGTGGTAGGATGGATATAAAACAACGATGAGTCAGAGTACAGGAAGGAGATAGAGGGCTTCGTGATGTGCTGCCATGATAACAACCTCTCTCTTAACGTTGGCAAAACTAAAGAACTAATCATTGACTTCAGAAAGAAAGGAGGAGAACACGCCCCCAACTACATCAATGGAGCAGAGGTTGAGAGAGTCAAGTTCCTAAGAGTGACGATAACCGACAACCTGCCCTGGACCTCCCATGTAGGTGCGACGGTCAAGAAGGCTCAGCAATGCCTCTTATTCCTCAGGCGGATCAGGAAATTTGGCATGTCCATAAGGACCCTCACCAACTTTTACAGATGCACCATAGAAAGCATACTGTCTGGCTCCATAATGGCCTGGTATGGCAAGTGCACTGCCCAGGACGTAAGAAATTACAGAAGGTTGTATGCACAGCCCAGACCATCACGGAAGCCAACGTCCCATCCACAAACTCCATGTATACTTCTCATTGCCACGGAAAGGCTGCCAATATCATCAAAGATCCATCGAACCCTGGTAATGCTCTCCTACAACCTCTTCCTTCAGGCAGAAGATACAGAAGCTTGAACACACTAGCAGGTTCAATATCAGCTTCTTCTCTGCTATTTTTAGACTGATCAATGGACTCTGTAACTCCAAATAATGCTGATCTTGTTAATGTTGATCTTGTCTAGCGCACATCCTGTGTGGTGTAACGTGTATGCCTTACTCTGTCCAAGTTTTTTTTCAACCTATGATCTGTATGTCCTCGCTTACTATGATCTGCCTGAACCGCTCACAAACAAAGTTTTTCACTGTACTTAGGTACACGTGACAATGAATCAAATCAAATCAAATCATCTCTTTATTTGGCTTCTCAGCAACAGTGGATGAAATTCCAACATTGCTGCAATTGTGCCAGCTGACTCCAAAATAATTAATTCCTGTCTTTTTTGTTTCCATTCTTCTGTTGAGAAAAATTAATCTTTCTTATCACTCACCTCTTGAAGCTGTGCATCTTTCATACTTTAATGTTCTTATTCTCACTAATAATTCAAAAGGAAGGCAATACTTCAGCCTCAACAGTTCTTGTGTAAATCCCTTGAAATGGCAATTGTTTTGAACATAATTATTTCTCTGCCCAACTTGTATTTTGAGATACAGAACAAGATAGAATTGAATGATTCATAGACAAAAAAAGTCAAATGATATAAAGAGCACATAAGCTTTTTACGCCATCCTATTAATTAACCTATTACATCACAGGCTATAATATTTTAATTGTCTTTAAGGATATTTCATGCAAACCTCTGATAATTGCATTTAAACATCTCTGGAAATTCAGTTGCACAATGTCATAAATCATATTTCTGCCATTGTTAGATGCAGTAAATATTCTTGTTTTGATCATTTTTTTTCCCATACAAAGCTTCACTAACTACAAGACACATGAAGATGAACTAACTGTCATAACTAACTGTCCAAACTGTCATACTGCACTGTGAAAAGATGAAGGGTTAATATTTGAATTTAGAGAATGCCAGGTGCATAACAACTAGAGATAGAGAAAAAAATACTCAGTACACACCCAGAAAATGGGTTCCTGTGGAACAGTGGTAGAGTCCTTCTCTGAGCCAGAAGTCCTGAGTTCAAATCCTGCCTGTGTCATAACATACCTGAACTGGTTGATTAAAACTATCTACAACCTGAAAATGGATGATTGACACAATGACAAACCAGAAACATGAACAGTAGCAGAAAAATGTTGAATTAGTCAAACTAAGCCAAGCCAGCTATAAAATGCATCAAATTGGGAGGTTGGGGATTTGGTAGTTCACACACAGAAACGTAGACACAAAAAAGCCACTGATGACCTTGCAGAATGTCTTCTAATTGGAAATAATTTCAACCTAGCGAACTGTAAACTAACATTCTGGTATGAAGAACAACGAGGCTCCACATTGCCTAGAGAGTAAGAGTCTAATAGAATTTTGGAGCAAAAGGCTCTTAGCTACAGATATACAAATAACTAAAAACAGCAGAGTTTAGAAAGGCCACAAAAGAGCAAACCAAACATTAGGTTTACTCTAAGGGGCAGAATTGAAACATATCTCCATATAATAAATGAGAGATAAAATAATTGATGAAGGTTCAAGAGACATTCACAACAACAATGTCAGGACTATGAGGTTAAAAGTTTTGGGATAGAGACGACAGGGTGGGCTTAGCTGCTGAAAAAAAACTTGAAAGATGACCTGGAAGAGAGCTTTGAGCTAATGAAAGGGTTATAGTATGGATGTGGATGCACAACTACATGAATGAGGTACAGTCTCAATGTGAATATCAGGTTTAAAGAGAAGAAAAGACAGTCATAAGCTGATCACTTCAAAGTATTAAAGCTAAACTTCAACAAAAATTTATTCACACAGAGGAATTGCCATGGCATGAAAAAGAAAAAGGAGAAAAGATGAAATTGTAATTTGAATGGTGACACAATGTAATGAAACACCAATTTCTGAATACATTTTGCATTGATTAACAGAAAAGCATATACAGCTAAGAGAGGGACTTGCATTGTTATTGAACTTTATTTTATCTTTTCCTCAGTTTTATGAGCTTCATGATGCCTGATGGTCACATAATCTTCCCATGTCTCAACCAGTTAGCCAGTCCAAGCTTAGAATGTATCAACAGATTATTTTAACTGCAGAGAACATTGCAAATGAGTCTGATATTTCCATATAATGCAGATAAAAATTGTACTCGTCGGTTGTGGTCATTGAATAATCATTAAAGAACTTGACAGATTTCTCTGTTCAGTAGTTCAGTGTTATTAGCTTTATTTGTTATGGCTCAACTGTTTGATCCTGCTGCAATTTGAATCCAGAGTTATCTACTGGATTACCAGAGCAAGTCCTTGTGAAAAAATTTCCAATCTGAACTTCAAATTTATTGGAATCTGTGTTGCGAACACATGTATATCTATCAGACAAATATGAGACTACACAGACAATATACTGCAACTAGGGTCCCATAGTGTGTTTAAATTATCATAGAATCCCTACAATGTGGAAACAGGCCATTCAGCCCATCAAGTCCTCTCCATCCCTCCAAAGACCATAAAACCCAGACCCACCCCTCTTATCCTTTCCCTATAACCCTGCATTTCCCATGGCTAACCAACCTAACCTGCATATCCCTGGAGACTATGGGCAATTTAGCATTGCCAATCTACCAAACTTGCACATCTTTGAACTGAGAGAGGAAACCAGAGCACCCGGGGGAAACCCACGCAGACATAGGGAGATTGTGCAAACTCTACACAGACAGTCGCCCGAGGATGGAATCGAACTGCGAGGCAGCAGCCACCGTGCCTACCCATGATTCAAATTCCTGATTCTGTGTTTGTTATAAAGAGACCTTTGGCAGGGTATAGGTTTATCATTGGTATTTCCTGGTCATCGTGTATATCCATCCTTGGGACGCTGCAGATCACCAAGTTAGAAAAATTTATAATAGAAAATTAATGCCACCTCTCAGTATTTATTCTCTACAGCTATCACTAGGTTGGTCTGGAATATTGATTGCAGTAATTTTAGAAAAAAAAGCCACTTAAACCAATAAACTATAATGCTGTACAATGCACTTTTTGTGTGCCACTTCTAATTCACTTGAAATACTTGATAGACATCAACATATGAGTACTTCACTCTGGAATTCAGGTGCATTTAAACTGCAACTCCCAGTGTGGAAAGAAAATGCTTCAGTCAAGCAGCTTTTGTTTAGGTTGCTCAGTTTCTGTCTGGATCAGGACTTTATTGTCCAGGAGAGGTGCTGTATTTACATGCATGTATATACATATGCTTGTGTAAGTGAGTGTGTGCATAGGGGCACACACTGACATTTGGTGTTAAAAGGTAGTATAAAACTACCTGCTCTGGAAGGCCTTCAACAGTTCTCTGAGGTGTCAGGAAAGGGTCTGATTCTGAATTTTCATAAGTTGGAACCATGTTACAATATACAATACAATGTCCCTTTTATTGTCACGTGTACCACTTTGTAGGAGTACAGTAAAAAACTTTTACAATGTCTGCCTTCTTATGGCGACATCTTAGGTACAAGTACCAAGGTACAATTCTTGGATATAGCAGAGGGATAAAAAGTAGTTGCTTAATTACATAGTTGAAAACAAGTTAAAAATAGAAATATATTACGGGGTATAGTAAGGAGTTAACATTACAGCGTTCTAAGGTAAGGATTGTCCCCTCACACTGGTCTCTGTCCAGGACTTGCTGCCTGCACGCTGCTTCAGGAGCTGCTTCCCACGTGCTGCTGCGGGGCTTCTTCTCTGCGCTGCTCTGGGCTCGCAACCCACGTGCTGCTCTAGGGCCCACTGCTCGCAGTGTTCTGTGGGTCACGGGGCACGCCTCCAGGCCCCTGAGTGCAAGGTCATGCTGCTAACTCCAGCCTGCCGTGGGTCTTGGCCGCTCTCTCTGGTCCTCCGCGAGTGTTGGCCTGCTTGTTCCAGTCCTCTACAACTCCACACTCTGGGGGGAATGGAGAGAAAGGGATAAAGGAAGAAAAAAACCAGGGAAAAGGGGTAAAAGACCTAGCGAGCAGAGGATCTCCGACCAGAGCATCCTACTCTGCCACCATCTTTGAGGCCTGATAAACTTGTAGTGTAAATATACACTTATGTGAATTCAAATATCAGTTTCTTCCCACACCTGGGCCTAATACTTGCATTATATAGATTAATAATTGAAGGAGACAATGGATCGCAAATGCAGTTGATACATTCAAAACATTGGAAAGGAATAAAAAGACATAAGGAAAAATAGCCCCATGCCCAGGTCACAATGAAAGTCAGATATCCGAAATTGTTATTACAAATCAGAATATATAACTGGGATATGCACAAAATAAGACACAAGAACCATGAAGCAAAAATATCATTAAATGTAATTAGAACATTTATTTCACACTAATTGTTACACATGTTAAGATGAAGTTGCATTTAAGGATATACTTGCTTTATTGGATATAAAATTAACACAGTTCATGAAAGATCATGGACCAGCAGGATTCTTGCCAGAGAATACTGGGCATGTTTAAAAGTCTTCCCACTCAAAATTTATAATGTATTAATAATTTATTCAAAAAGTAATAAACTAAATTTTGGGAAAAAGAACTGTTGGAGGATAGATCATTGACTTGGATGATAACATGCAGATTTTAATACAACTATTCCTCTGACACTTGTGTTTTGCTCGTGTGTGAAAATGAAAGAACAGCCTTCAGAGTTTCTGCATCATTGAGGCTGAGTGATATTGATAGAGAATTTTCTCCCTCAGGAGGTTAATGTAAAATATCATCCATGAGTGAATAGGTTTGCATGATTTGTGGAGGAATCAGGCATGACTAAATCTTCTTGATTCATGTTTTTAGGTTCTAAATTTTCTTGGTTGTGGCCATCTTTGCAAATGTTGACCATAGTGTAATTTAACCAATCTACAAGGCATTATGATCAAATAATCCTGAAAGGAATCTTGAATGGTTATTTTTCCAATGGGCAGACCAAGTGAATCTATCTTGCATTTCTTAACTAGGTATCCAACAATATTGTAGCCTCTAGCCTACTCATTCAGCTCTGGGCATAATAGTGGAGACTAATGTTCCATGAATTTTGAAGGGATCAGGTGAAATCATAAGAGCATAATAAGAACATAAGAACTAGGAGCAGGAGTAGGCCATCTGGCCCCTCG
>NW_025970079.1:0-12981 GCF_021869965.1 Rhincodon typus | reverse complement strand
CACAGAGGGGCACAATGGACATGATTTTCACCACAGAACAGCTGCAGGAGAAATGCAGAGAAAAGAACATACCACTCCTTTGATCTTACAAAGGCCTTTGACATCATCAATCAGAAAGCATTATGGAGCGTTCTTCTCTGCTTTGGTTGACCATGAAGTTTGTCACCATCCTTTGCCTGCTCCATGACAACATGGAAGTTGTGGTAATGATAAATGGCTCCACCGCCGACCCATTCCCTGCTCGGACTGCTGTCAAGCAGGGCTGCTTCATTGGCCCAATATTGTTCTCAATCTATCTTGCTGCAATGTTTCACCTCACCATCGACATGCTCCCTGCTGGAGTGGACCTAACTTACAGAACCAGCAGGAAATTATTCAACCTCTGCTGCCTTCAAGCCAAAACCAAAGTCACCCCAACTACATCATCGAGCTGCAATATACAGATGATGCTTGCTTATGTGAAGTCTCAGAGGATGTACTCCAGACCATTGTCAGCACGTTTATAGGGGCATGTGAGAGCATGACGAACATCCGCAAGATGAAGATCCTTCATCAATGTCGCCTAGCATTTTGGAGCAAACTCCCGCCGCCAACTGATCATCAAGGTCCATGGGGAGAACTTACAGAATGTTGACCACTTCCAATACCTCGGAAATGTCCTGTTGGCCAAAGCAGCTATTGGTGAAGAGATCCAGCATTGCCTCCAGTGTGCCAGCACAACCTTCAGCAGCCTGAGGAGAAAGGTGTTTGAGAACAGATCCAATACAAAGATCATGGTTTATGTGAAGTCTCAGAGGATGTCTCAGGTGGTGGTTCCTATATGGCACTGAGACGTGAGTTGTCTACAAGAGATAGCTCAAGGCACTGGAGCAGTACCACCAATGCTGCCTGTGCAAGATCCTGTGAATCCACTGGGAAGAAATGCTCGCCAACCCCAGTGTCCTCAACCAGGCCAACATCCCCAGCATCGAAGCACTGATCCCCCCTTGATTGGCTGCAATGGGCTGGGCATGTCTCCACATGACCGACACGAGACTCCCCCAAGCAGGTGCTCTACTCCCAGCTCTGAAACGGCAGGCGAGCCCCAGGGGGATGGGGGAAGTGCTTCAGTGATACCCTCAAGGCCTCACTGGCGAAGTGCGACATTCCCACAGACACCGGGGAATCACTGGCACAAGTCTCTCCAAAGTGGAGGAGGAGATTCCGAGAAGGAGTCAAGCATCTTGAGACTTGCCGTTGGGAAAAAATAGAAGCCAGGCAAAAATCAGCGAAAGGAGTGCACTCCCACACAGTACCCACCTACCCCTTCCCATGAGTCATCTTTGTCTACAAGGAACCATCAATGATGATGATTTATGACGACCCTCTATTTCCTGTTCTTTAGCCGATTGTCTATCCACCCCAGTATGTTAACTCCTACTTAGGATCCGCAGTGTACTGAAAGAGGCCATTGGGCCCATTGGGTCTGCACCAATCCTTCAAAGAGCATATTTATTATGGCTAATCTGCCAAGCCTACACATCTTTGGACTATGGGAGGAAACCAGACACCCAGCAGAAACTGGCGCAGACATGAGGGGATCATGCAAGCTCTACACAGATAGTCGTCCGAGGATGGAATCGAACCCGAGTCCGTGGTGCTGTGAGACAGCAGTGCTAACCACTGAGCCACCATCATCATGACCATTTATTTTCCACAATGACCTTTGATGTTGTGTCTTATCACGTGCCTATGGAATCCCAGTAACAGTACATCCAGAACTTCCCCATTATCCACAGCTCATGGTACTCCCTTAACACACTAATTAATTTGTTAAACATGATTTCCTAGTCTCAAGACTTTCTTGACTCTTCCTAAAGCATTCAAGGAATAATTATTGCAACAGACAAGAATGTGTAAGGCAATGGAAAAAAGGCAGAAGGACTCAAAGCCATAATGGTCATTTGGAGAGGTGTGCAGACACAATGGGCTGGGAATCCTTCATGTGTGCAGTCACACTGCTGGGATTATCCAGGCCTTTTCCAGGTGTCCTGCTTTAATGTCTTAAAGAATGACTTCCAACAACCTCCCTCTGACAGATATTAAGATACTTTCCTCAAAGTTCCTGCTTTTAGTCTCCAGTAATTTTGGAATAAAAGAGTTACATTCATTGAGTAATGGTCTGATATTCAGCTTAAACTCATATCCAAATCTGTCCTGTGCCCAAGCGCTGAGTGTTGGGGTTGTTTGCAGTGGGAGGGGGAACATTGAAAACAGTTAGGATATCGGAAGGTGTGTGGTCTGGATACTGAAATCCTGCTCCCTCTGTTTCAGATTCGGCAGAGAATGAGAGTGAGCCTGATACTAAAGGTATTTATCCCCATCATTCAACAACACGCCACGTTACTCATTTAAATAACACTATAACAAAGGGGACAGGTTTAAAACTATTCTGATAATGGGACACACAGTCTCTTTTCAGATTGGGGATTTGAAATCTCTTCATTCTATTCCAGATTCTGCACAAAGAACAAGTCACTCAGAAGGACAAGGTATCGATATTTCTGTTGTACTCGATCCCTACTTCTAACAATCATTGCTGAATACTCTATTGACAATTGACCCAATGATTCTGGGAATCTGTTTGGATCCCTTGACCTTGGATGGACGCCCAGAGCCCAGAGTCAGTGCTCGGTTCACTGTTCCTGTATCTGAAGGGCCAGGAAGCCAGAGAATGTAGCTTGGGGACAATCTCTGCTCTGGGCAGGAAGTGAGACTCACACTCACCCTGGAGGCTCCGGGATTCAACCCGCAGTTTCCTGGTGAAATGAGCTGACCCCAATCCAACCCTGAGCTGGCCCTTCGAGCGATGGGAATGCAGCTCATGGTGAGCTGAGCCATTCAGTGGTTGCTGCAATGTGTGAGTGTGAGCAAAAAGCAACGTGTGACAGGGTCACACTTTTCAATTGTGAACATTTCACACTCATTATCCATTTGATCATCAAAAACCTGTTTCCATTTCAGATTCCAAAGAAAGTGGCGAAAGGAAAATCAAAGTGATCAGTTCAGGACGAGATGATGGTTTGTAGATCTCTCTGTGTGGGGCATTACTGACTGTGCTAATACATGGGAGATGGGTCCGTGAGGATTAGCAAGATCTTTATTGAAATGATTCAAATACATGCAGAGGCAGGAGACAAGGAGCAAAATGGAGAGCAGGTTGGTTACAAACAGCAGAGAAAAGGAGTTAAAGTCTGTTACTCAGACTGGGGGGAATGTGGGAAGTCGTGCCCCTTAAGGATCAGTGCTGGGATCACTGTTGGTCACGGGAATCAGAAACACAATTTCATACTCAGTTAGCGACATCAAAGTTCTGTTTATTTAATACTGAGGAGACTGAAGTTAGAATGGAACACATTACAAAACACGGGATATACTTGTTAAATGAAGTTCAGTCGAGGGTAATGTGAGGTTGTACATTTTGACAGAAAGTGTCGGGAGTTTAGAGAAATGTCAATTACTCAGGGATAAAGGTTTCAGATAAAAGGGGGCAAGTTTAAAGGAGATGTGAGGGACAATACATACACAGAGGGTGGTAAGTGCCTGGAATGTGCTGCCAGAGGAGGTGGTAGGGGCAGATACAATAGCAACGTTTATGAGGCATCTTGACAGATATATCAATAGGCAGGATATAGAGGGTTATGGACCACATAGAAGCAAAAGGTTTTTAGTTTGGAAAGGCGTCATGTGTCAGTGTTGGCTTGTTGCGCCAACAGACCCTGTTCCTGTGCTGTACTGTGACTTGTTCTGTTCTTTGTCTATCAAGCACAGACTCAGATTCCTCACCGTTCCTCATACGACAAGCCCTTCATCCCTGGGTTCATTCTTGTAAACATATGGACAGGTTGTGTCAGGTTGAGGAGGTGGGGATGAGAGGGAGGGTTGGTCATTGGATGAGGCCAGAGGTGGGGAGATTTTGAAACTGGTAAAGTCCACATTGAGACCATCGGGCTGTAGGTTCCCGAGGTGGAATATGAGGTGCTGCTCCTCCAGTTTCCGGGTGGCGTCGTTGTGACACTGGAGGAGGCCCAGGATAGATATGTCATCCAGGGAGTGGGAGGGGGAGTTGAAGTGGTTGGTGACTAGAAGGTGTTGTCATTTGTTGTGAACCGAGCGCAGGTGCTTTACAAAGCGGTCTCCGAGCCTCTGCTTGGTCTCACTAATGTAGAGGAGGCCACATTGGGAGCAGCAGTTGCAATAGACCACATTGGCAGATGTGCAGGTGAACCTCTGTCTGATGTGAAAGGTTTGTTGGGTGCCTTGGATGGTGGTGAGGGGGTGGGGCGGGGGTTTGTCGGGGCAGGTGTAGCACTTCCTGTGGTTGCAGGGAAAGGTGCCGGGGGTGGTGGGGTTTGTGGGGAGTGTGGAGCGGACAAGGGAGTCACGGAGAGAGTGGTCCCTCCAGAAAGCAGATAGGGGTGGGGAGGGCAAAATGTCCTTGGTAGTGGGGTCAGATTGTAGGTGGCGAAAGTGGGGAGAATGATATGTTGAATATGAAGGTTAGCGGGTTTATATGTGAGGGCAAAGGGGATTCTGTTGCGGGGAGGTCAGAGGTGCAGGAAACACAAGAGATGCAGACGAGAGTCAGGGGGGATGTTGTGGTCCTTGAAATAAGTGGACATCTGGGATGTTCGGGAGTGGAACGCCTCATCTTGGGAGCAGATGCGGTGGAGGCAGAGGAATTGGGAGTAGGGGATTGCATTCTTGCAGGAAGGTGGGTGAGAGGAGGTGTAGTCTAGGTAGCTGTGGGAGTCGGTCGGTTTGAAATAGATGTCAGGCATGACCTCCCCTTGATGAAGCCGTGCTGATTCAGCTGTATGTTACCATGCACTTCCAAGTACTCCACAACCTCATCCTCAATAGTGGACTCTAAAATCATGCCAATGACCAAGTACAGCATAATTGGCCTATAGTTTCCTGTCTTCTGCCTCCCTCCCTTCTTAAACAGGGTATTACATTAGGTGTTTTTCAGTCCTCTGCGACCCTCCCCGACTCCAGTGATTCCTGAAAGATCACCACCAATATCTCCAGCTGAAACAATGGAGAGCTGTCCCCTACCCTAGTGCTGTCTGTGGGGACAATTTGCAATGGGAGGGAAATCACCGAAAACCATTTGGACTTTGGAACCTATGGTCTGGAAACTAAAATCCTGTTTCGTCTACTTCAGACTCAGTGGAGAATGAGACTGAGCCCAATACTAAAAGTATTTATCCCCATTGTTCAACAACACACCATAGTTACACATTTAACTATCATTAAAACAGTAGGGACAGGTTTTAAACTATTCTGATAATGGGACAAAGAAGCTCTCCTGGGATTGAGGAACTGAAATTCTCTTCATTCTATTCCAGATTCTGCACAAAGAACAAGTCAGTCAGAGGCTCAAGGTATCGATTTTTCAATCATAATCTATCTCTATTTCTAACAATCATTGCTGAACGCTCTATTGACAATTGTCCTCATGATTCTGGGAATCTGTTTGGATCCCTTGACCTTGGATGGAAGCTCAAAGCCCAGAGTCAGTTCTTGGCTCACTGTTCCTGTATCTGAAGGGCCAGGAAGCCAGACAGTGTGGTTTGCTCTGGGCAAGAAGTGACACTCACACTCACCCTGGAGACTCTGGGATTCAACCCACGGTTTCCTGGTGAAATGAGCTGACCCCAATCCAACCCTGAGCTGGCCCTTCGAGCGATGGGAATGTAGCTCATGGTGAGCTGAGCCATTCAGTGGTTGCTGCAATGTGTGAGTGTGAGCAAAAAGCAACGTGTGACAGGGACACACTTTTCAATTGTGAACATTTCACATTCATTATCCATTTGATCATCAAAAATCTGTTTCAATTTCAGATTCCAAAGAAAGCAGCGAAAGGAAAATCAAAGTGATTGGTTCGGGACGAGATGATGGTTTGTAGATCTCTCTGTGTGGGGCATTACTGACTGCGCTAATATATGGGAAATGGGTCCGTGAGGATTAACAAGTTCTTTATTAAAATGATTCAAATACACCTGGAGGCAGGAGACAAGGAGCAGAACGGAGAGCAAGCTGGTTACAAAACAGCAAATAGATGGATCTGGAAAAATTTGGCTGATCTGACAGCAGCTTTGGACACAAAAATGGAATTGAGAGAAGCAGAGTTCTGAACGATGTTCGGCCTAGCTCCATTTCTCTCTCCCCAGATACTGCCAGAACTGCTGAGTTTCTCCAATGTTTTTTGGTTTTTATCCTGATATTTGTGTTCAGAATCTTTCACAATAAACAGGGACATTTTATTCTCTTACTTAGTTACTTGCTGTACTGGCAAACCAACATTTTAGCTTTATGCGCAAGGACGCTCAGATCCCTCTGCATGTCAGAGCTCTGCAATTTCTCATCATCTACATAATGTGCTTTTTTCATATATTTTCTGCCATGGATCATTTCATGTTTTCCCAACTATACACCATTTGCCTTGTCTTTACACACTCATTAACCTCCCTTTATCCCTTTCTTCCTTTGTTATGTCCACTTCATAACTTCCTTTCCTCCCCATTTTTATTTTCATTAGCGAATTTAGTCACCATACCTTCATTCCGTCCATCCAAGTCCTTTCTATAAATGATGAAACGTTGTGGCGCCAGCACTGATCCCTGTAGCACACCACTTATCATTATGTCTTATCAACCAGAAATGAACCATTTATGATGAACCTCTATTTTCTGCTCATTAGCCAATAGTCTACCCATCCCAGTATGTTCCTTCCTATTTAGGATCAGAGAATCCCTCATGTGCAGAAAGCAGCCTTGAGGCCCATTGAGTCTGCACGGACCCTCGGAAGGTCATTTTGTTTTGCCCAGTATTTACTATGGCCCAGTATTTACTATGGCCCAATATTTACTATGGCCCAGTATATACTATGACGCATCCTTGGACTGTGGGAGGAAGCCTGAGCAGCCTTGGGTAGCCAACGTAGGCACCGTGGGGGGGACCGTGCAAACTACATGCAGACAGTTGTCCCAGGGTGGAATTGAGCCCAGGTCTGGGTGCCATCAGGCAGCAGTGCTAACCCACTGAGACAACTTGCCAACCCCGTCACGAGCGTTTATTTTCAGCAATGACCTCTGATGTTCAGTTTATCACATATCCCTGGAATCCCAGTAACGGCACGTCCAGCACTTCCCCATTATCCACAGCTCGTCGTACTACCTCAATACACTCTAATTAATTAGTGAAAGGTCATTTCCCTGTTCAGGACTTTCTTCACTGTCGCTAAAGCATTCAAGGGATGGTTATTTCAACAGACAAAAATGTGCAAGGAAATGGGGAAATGGCAGGAGAAGGACTCAAAGCCATGATGGTTATTTGGAAAGGTGTGCAGACACAATGGGCTGGGAATCCTTCATGTGTGCAGTCACACTGCTGGGATTATGCAGGCCTTTTCCAAGTGTTCTGCTTTAATGTCTTAAAGAATGACTTCCAACAACCTCCCTCTGACAGATATTAAGATACTTTCCTCAAAGTTCCATTAATTTTGGAGTAAAAAAGTTATGTTCATTGAGTAATGGTCTGATATTCAGCTTAAACTCATATCCAGAACTGCCCTGTGCCCAAGCGCTGAGTGTTGGGAGTGTTTACAGTGGGAGGGGGAATATTGAAAACCGTTTGGATGTTGTAACATGTGGTCTGGAAACTGAAGTCCTGTTCCCTCTGATTCAGACTCAGCAGAGAATGAGCGTGGGCTTGATACTGAAGGTACTTATTCCTATCTTTCAACAACACCACAGTACCACATTTAAATATCATTACAACAAGAGGGACAGGCTTAAAACTATTCTGATAATGGGACACAGAGGCTCTTTTCAGATTGGGGATTTGAAATCTCTTTATTCTATTCCAGATTCTGCACAAAGAACAAGTCAGTCAGAGGCTGGAGGTATCAATCTTTCAATTATAATCTATCCCTATTTCTAACAATCATTGCTGAATACTCTATTGACAATTGTCCTCATGATTCTGGGAATCTGTTTGAATCCATTGACCTTGGATGGAAGCTCAGAGCCCATGGTCAGTGCTTGGCTCACTGTTCCTGCATCTGAAGAGCCAGGAAGCCAGAGAGTGCAGCTTAGGGACAATCTCAGCCCCGGGCAGGAAGTGAGACTCACACTCACCCTGGAGACTCTGGGAATCAACCCGCAGTTTCCTGGGGAAATGAGCTGACCCCAATCGCACCCTGAGCTGGTCCTTCGAGCGATGGGAATGCAGCTCATGGTGAGCTGAGCCATTCAGTGGTTGCTGCAATGTGTGAGTGTGAGCAAAAAGCAACGTGTCACAGGGTCACACTTTTCAATTGTGAACATTTCACACTCGTTTTCCATTTGATCATCAAAAACCCGTTTCAATTTCAGATTCCAAAGAAAGCAGCGAAAGGAAAATCAAAGTGATCAGTTCAGGACAAGATGATGGTTTGTAGATCTCTCTGTGTGGGTCATTACTGACTGCGCTAATATATGGGAGATGGGTCCGTGACAATTAACGAGCGCTTTATTGGACTGATTCAAATACACACGGAGACAGGAGACAAGGAGCAGAACAGAGAGCAAGCTGGTTACAAAACAGCAAACACAGAATAGGGGTTAAAGTGAATTACTCAAACTGGGGACAATGTGGGAAGTGGTGTTCCTCAGGGATCGATGGTGGGATTTACAGAAACAACCTGGCCTCAGGAATCAGAAATAGAATTCCAAAACCTGTTGGTAATATCACACTGGGTGTTTAGTCAGTGTTGAGGCGATGACCATGAACTCTGTACTTGACCTGATTATTGACATACATTTCACATTGCATTGTTTCACAGGCTGCTATGTGAATTCCTTGATTCATTTTCTGAAATGTTGATCGGGGGCCCCTTCTCAGTTCACCCAGGGAAAAGCAGCAGTATTTCAAACTCAGCTTCCTACTCTGTGGAATTCCAGAGGTGGTGGAGACAATTAGGCAGGGACCTTTCGAATCTACATGCTGTCTCAGCAGCAACCCAGAATGATCTCCCCGAAAACATCATTTAAAAAGAACTACAGTTCTGTTTCCTGACTGATAAACTGATCATCTCTTCCCAGGACCAAAATATGCCATCTAGTTGAAGATTGAGTCTCTTTCAGACTTTCCAGAACCAATTCCCAAATACTGACCTTGATAATAGGCAACTGCTGTGTCTGTTTAAACTTAGTGCTCTTCCCAGGGTCACTGTACCTGTTGGAATGCATTTAATCCAGGCTGGTTGTTCTGTTATTTTCCTTTTCTTACAGACTGTTGCAAATTCCACCAGTCAATTCCAGCTCACAATTCAAAATTGACAATAGAATAAAAATAATGAAAAATTGGTGAGAGTTCGAACACAGGTCATTGATATTTCAGGATAATGAGAGTGAGGGCTGAGACTTTAGGTGTAAGAACATGGATGATACAGATTCCTTTAAAACTCTGAATCAAAATTACATGGAGGAACACAGACACCTGGGGTTGCAAACACACAAACCATTAAACCTAGTAAGACTGGTTAATAAAGGGCCTGTTGTTCCTGTGCTGTACTGTGAGTTGTTTTCTTCTTTGTGCATTCAACATAGACGCAGATTCCTCAAACATGCCTCATATCAGAAGCACTTCATCCATAGGATCTTCCTTGTAAGCCTCCACTGGATGCCCTCCAATGTCAGCACATCCCTCCTTAAATATGGGACCCAAAAAGAGCTCACAATATTCTGAATGTAGTCTGACCAGAGCCTTATATAGCCTCAGAAGCACATTTGTGCTCTTGTATTAAAAGCCTCTTGAAATGAATGCTGACATTGCATTTGCCTTCTGAACCAGGACTCCCTCGTCCCATCATGTTTCAAATTTTCAAAACCTTTCCCCATTTAGAAAATAATCGACACCTCTATTTTTCTTACCAAAGAGGATAACCTCACACTTTCCCACATTGTATTCTATCTGCCATTTCTTTGCCAACTCTGCTAGTCTGTCCAAGTCCTTCTGCAACCGCCCGGCTCCCTCAACTCCACCTGTCCCTCCACCTGTCTTTGTGTCATCTGCAAACTTAGCAACATTGCCCTCAATTCCTTGCCAGATGTTAATGTTTAACGTGAATGGCTGTGGATCTGACACGGATGCCTGCAGAACTACTAGTCACCACCTACCATGCTGAAAAAGACCCCTTTATTCCTAATCTTTGCCTTCTGCCAGTCAGCCAACCCTCTATCCATGCCAGTACCTTGCCCCTAACACCAAGGGCTTTTATAGAGAACTCAGCAGGCCAGGCAGCATCAGAGGAGGAGAAAAGTTGGCGTTTCGGGTCGGGACCCTTCTTCAGAAATGGGTTTCTGAAGAAGGGTCCCGACCCGAAACATCAGCTTTCCTGCTCCTCTGATGCTGCTTGGCTTGCTGTGTTCATCCAGCTCTACACCTTGTTATCTCTGACTCCAGCATCAGCAGTTCTTACTACCAGAGGCTTTTATTTGATTTAGCAGCCACCTGTGCAGCGCCTCATCAACAGCCATCTGGAAATGCAAATGCTTCAGATCCACTGGCTCTCCTTTGTCTAACCTAGTCATTACCTTCTCAAAGAATTCTAACAGATTTATCAGGCATAACCTTGCCTTGACAAAGCCATGCTGACTCAGCATTACCTTACCATGCACTTCCAGACACTCCGCAATCTCATCCTCAATAATGGATTCTATAATCTTACTGATGACTAAGGTCAGGCTAAACGGACTATAATTTCCTGCTTTCTGCCTCCCTCCTTTCTTAAACAACGGTGTTACATTTGCCATTTTTCAGTCCTCTGGGACCGTCCCTGACTCCAGTGATTTCTGAAATATCACCATCAATGTCCCGACTGGAACAATTGGGAAGTGTCCCCTGCCCAAGTGCTGAGTGTGGGGACAGTTGGCAGTGGAGGGGGATCATTGAAAATCACTTGGATATCGGAACATGTGGTCTGGAAACTGAAATCCTATCCCCGCTGTTTCAGATTCAGTGGAGAATGAGAGTGAGCCTGACACTGAAGTTATTTATCCCCATCTTTCAACAATGTATCACACCTACACATTTAAATATCATTAAAACAACAGGCACAGGTTTAAAATTATTCTCATAATGGAACAGAAAGACTCTTCTGGGATTAGGGAACTGAAATTCTCTTCTTTCTATTCCAGATTCTGCACAAAGAGCAAGTCACTCAGAGGCTCAAGGTATCAATGTTTCTGTTGTAATCTGTCCCTGTTTCTAACAATCTTTGCTGAGTAATCTATTGATGATTGTACTAATGACTCTGGGAAGCTGTTTGGATCCATTCACCTTGGGTTGAAAGCCAAAGCTCAGAGTCAATGCTCGGTTCACTGTTCCTGTATCTGAAGGGCCAGGAAGCCAGAGAATGTAGCTTGGGGACAATCTCTGCTCTGGGCAAGAAGTGAGACTCACACTCACCCTGGAGACTCTGGGATTCAACCCGCAGTTTCCTGGTGAAATGAGCTGACCCCAATCCAACCCTGAGCTGGTCCTTCGAGCGATGGGAATGCAGCTCATGGTGAGCTGAGCCATTCAGTGGTTGCTGCAATGTGTGAGTGTGAGCAAAAAGCAACGTGTCACAGGGTCACACTTTTCAATTGTGAACATTTCACACTCGTTTTCCATTTGATCATCAAAAACCCGTTTCCATTTCAGATTCCAAAGAAAGTGGCGAAAGAAGAATCAAAGTGATCAGTTCGGGACGAGATGACGGTTTGTAGATCTCTCTGTGTGGGGCATTTCTGACTGCGCTAATATATGGGAGCTGGGTCCACAAGGATTAACAAGCTCTTTATTGAAATAATTCAAATACGTGTGGAGGCAGGGGTCATGGAGGCAGGGGACAAGGAGCAGAACGGAGAACAAACTGGTTACAAAACAGCAAATAGAAAGGCCTGGGAAATTTCAGCAGGTCTGATAGCTTTGGACAGAAAATTGAATTGACAGAAACAGATTTCTGAATAACAGTCCAACTGGGCTCAACACATTAGCTCTGTTTCTCTCTTCCCAGATAGCGCCAGAGCTGCTGTGTTTCTCCAATATTTTTTGGTTTTTATCTGAACATTTATTTTCAATTTCCTTCACAATCAGTTGGAATTCTATGAAGATATAACGAGTAGAGTTGACACTGGGGAGCCAATAGATGTGGTATGTTTGGACTTTCAGAAAGCATTTGACAAAGTCCCGCATAAGAGATTATTGTGCAAGATTAAAGGGCATGAGATTGGGTGAAATGTATCAAGATGAATACGAACTGTTTGGCAGAGAGGAACTAAGCGTAGAAACTAATGAGTGCTTTTCAAATTGGCAGGGAGTAACTAGTCGGATGCCACAGGGATCGGTGCTGGGATCCCAGCTTTTACAAATGTTAGGCTGTAACATCCAAAAGAGTTGCTCCTACCCCTTTTCTGTGACAGATGTTAACCCAATTGTCTGTAATCTCCAGTTTCCAAAATGACTCCATTTTGAACTGAGGAGTTACATTCACGAAGTAATTTTCTGCAATTTTCCTCAAACCTAAATCAAGAGCTGTCCCCTGTCCACGAGCTGAGTGTTGGGGTAGTTTGCATTAGGAGGCGTAATGTTGAACACCGATTATGATATCGGAAGGTGTGGGGTCTTGAAACTGAAATTCTGTTCTCTCTGTTTCAGTCTCGGCAGAGAATGATAGTGAGCCTGACACTAAAGGTATTTATCCCCATCGTTCACAGTTACAGATTTAAATAACATTAAAGCTGGAGGGACAGGTTTTAAACTATTCTAATAATGGGACACAAGGGCTCTCCTGGGATTGGTGAAGTGAAATTCTCTTCGTTCTATTCCAGATTCTGCACAAAGAGAGAGTCACTCTACAGAGACAGCAGGTACCCAACAGAGATTTCAATATCACATCATCCTCAGTCA
>NW_025970078.1:0-12986 GCF_021869965.1 Rhincodon typus | reverse complement strand
GAGTTGTTATCTCTGGTTTGTTACCCGTGCCACGTGGTAGCGAGGCGAGGAATAGGGAGAGAGAGCAGTTGAACACGTGGCTACAGGGATGGTGCAGGAGGGAGGGATTCAGATACCTGGATAATTGGGGCTCATTCTGGGGGAGGTGGGACCTCTACAAACGGGATGGTCTACACCTGAACCAGAGGGGTACCAATATCCTGGGGGGGAAATTTGCTAATGCTCTTCGGGAGGGTTTAAACTAATTCAAGAGGGGGGTGGGAACCTGAATTGTAGCTCCAGTGGACAGGAGGTTGAGAGTAGTGAGGTCATAAATAAGGTTTCAAGGTTGCAGGAGTGTACCGGCAGGCAGGAAGGTGGTTTGAACTGTATCTACTTCAATGCCAGGAGCATCCGGAATAAGGTGGGTGAACTTGCAGCATGGGTTGGTACCTGGGACTTCGATGTTGTGGTCATTTCGGAGACATGGATAGAGCAGGGACAGGAGTGGTTGTTGCAGGTTCCGGGGTTTAGATGTTTCAGTAAGATCAGGGAAGGTGGTAAAAGAGGGGGAGGTGTGGCATTGTTAGTCAAGGACAGTATTACGGTGGCAGAAAGGACGTTTGATGACAACTCGTCGACTGAGGTAGTATGGGCTGAGGTTAGAACCAGGAAAGGAGAGGTCACCCTGTTGGGAGTTTTCTATCGGCCTCCGAAAAGTTCCAGAGATGTGGAGGAAAAGATTGCAAAGATGATTCTGGATAGGAGCGAAAGTAACAGGGTAGTTGTTATGGGGGACTTTAACTTTCCAAATATTGACTGGAAACGCTATAGTTCGAGTACTTCAGATGGGTCAGTTTTTGTCCAATGTATACAGGAGGGTTTCCTGACACAGTATGTAGATAGGCCAACAAGAGGCGAGGCCACATTGGATTTGGTACTGGGTAATGAACCAGGCCAGGTGTTAGATTTGGAGGTAGGAGGGCACTTTGGTGATAGTGACCACAATTCGGTTACGTTTACTTTAGTGATGGAAAGGGATCGGTATATTACGCAGGGCAAGAGTTATAGCTGAGGGAAAGGCAACTATGAGGCGATGAGGCAAGATTTAGTATGCATAGGATGGAGAAGGAAACTGCAGGGGCTGGGCACAATTGAAATGTGGAGCTTGTTCAAGGAACAGCTACTGCGTGTCCTTGAGAAGTATGTACCTGTCAGGCAGGGAGGAAGTGGTCGAGCGAGGTCACCGTGGTTTACTAAAGAAGTTGAATTTCTTGTCAAGAGGAAGAAGGAGGCTTATGTCGAGATGAGGCGTGAAGGCTCAGTGAGGGCGCTTGAGAGTTACAAGTTAGCCAGGAAGGACCTAAAGAGAGAGCTAACAAGAGCCAGGAGGGGACATGAGAAGTCTTTAGTAGGTAGGATCAAGGAAAACCCTAAAGTTTTCTATAGGTATGTCAGGAATAAAAGAATGACGAGAGTAAGATTGGGGCCGGTCAAGGACAGTAGTGGGAAGTTGTGCGTGGAGTCTGAAGAGATAGGAGAGGTGCGAAATGAATATTTTTCGTCAGTATTCACACAGGAAAAAGACCATGTAGTCGAGGAGAATACTGAGATACAGTTTATTAGACTAGACGGGATTGAGGTTCCTAAGGAGGAGGTGTTAGCAATTCTGGAAGGTGTGAAAATAGATAAGTCCCTTGGGCCGGATGGGATTTATCCTAGGATTCTCTGGGAAGCTAGAGAGGAGATTGCAGAGCCTTTGGCTTTGATATTTATGTCGTCATTGTTTTCAGGAATAGTGCCAGAAGACTGGAGACGAGCAAATGTTGTCCCCTTGTTCAAGAAGGGGAGTAGAGACAACCCTGGTAATTATCGACCAGTGAGCCTTACTTCGGTTGTGGGTAAAGTGTTGGAAAGGATTATAAGAGATAGGATTTATAATCATCTGGAAAGGAATAATTTGATTAGGGATAGTCAACACGGTTTTGTGAAGGGTAGGTCGTGCCTCACAAACCTTATTGAGATCTTCGAGAAGGTGACCAAACAGGTGGATGAGGGTAAAGCGTTGATGTGGTGTATTTGGATTTCAGTAAAGCGTTTGATAAGGTTCACCATGGTAGGCTATTGCAGAAAATACGGAGGCATGGGATTGAGGGTGATTTAGCGGTTTGGATCAGAAATTGGCTAGCTGTAAGAAGGCAGAGGGTGGTGGTTGATGGGAAATGTTCATCCTGGAGTTCAGTTACTAGTGGTGTACCTCAAGGATCTGTTTTGGGGCCACTGCTGTTTGTCATTTTTATAAATGACCTGGATGAGGGCGTAGAAGGATGGGTTAGTAAATTTGCGGATGACACCAAAGTCGGTGGAGTTGTGGATAGTGCGGAAGGATGTTGCAGGTTACAGAGGGACATAGATAAGCTTCAGAGCTGGGCTGAGAGGTGGCAAATGGAGTTTAATGCGGAAAAGTGTGAGGTGATTCACTTTGGAAGGAGTAACAAGAATACAGAGTACTGGGCTAATGGTAAGATTCTTGGTAGTGTGGATGAGCAGAAAGATCTCGGTGTCCATGTGCATAGATCACTGAAAGTTGCCACCCAGGTTGATAGCGTTGTTAAGAAGGCGTACAGTATGTTAGGTTTTATTGGTAGAGGGATTGAGTTTCGGAGCCATGAGGTCATGTTGCAGCTGTACAAAACTCTGGTGCGGCCGCACTTGGAGTATTGCGTACAGTTCTGGTCACCGCATTATAGGAAGGATGTGGAAGCATTGGAAAGGGTGCAGAGGAGATTTACCAGGATGTTGCCTGGTATGGAGGGAAGGTCTTATGAGGAAAGGCTGAGGGTTTTGAGGCTGTTTTAGTTAGAGAGAACAAGGTTAAGAGGTGACTTGATAGAGACATGCAAGATGATCAGAGGAATAGATAAGGTGGACAGTGGGAGCCTTTTTCCTCGGATGGTGATGGCGACCACGAGGGGACATAGCTTTAAATTGAGGGGTGATAGATATAGGACAGATGTCAGAGGTAAGTTCTTTACTCAGAGAGTAGTAAGGGCGTGGAATGCCCTGCCTGCAAAAATAGTAGACTCGCCCACTTTAAGGGCATTTAAATGGTCATTGGATCAACATATGGATGATAATGGAATAGTTTAGGTTAGATGGGCTTCAGATTGGTTTCACAGGTCGGCGCAACATCGAGGGCCGAAGGGCCTGTAATGCGCTGTAATGTTCTATGTTCTATGTTCTAAGTGGAAGTGCTTTACGTGTACAGTCGTTTATCAAATCCTTCAGCCGACAGAGCAGCTGCCTCCAGGGCTGGAATGTTTTTCACAAAAGGAATGTTTTTTCAGCGCTACCGGGAAAGAGAAGGGAAGTTTTCAAAGGAATGCAGTCAAAGTCGGTTTGAGAGCCTTGATTCTATGGTACCATTCTTGATTAAGTGGTTTGACAAAGTTCGCATAGTAGACTGGTTATCAAGGCTAGATCACATGGAATACCGGGAGAGCGAGCCATCTGGACACAAAAAATGACCAGAAGGATAGAGAGAGTGTGGTGGTCGAGGGTTACTTTTCAGATTGAAGGCCTGTGACCATCGGGTTGGAGGGTTTGAGCGATAAGGAGAGGCTGAATCGGCGAGGGACATTCTTCCTGGAGTGTTTGAGGGCGAGGAGGACTTCATTGAGGTTTATAAAATCATGACAGCATGGATTGGGTGAAAAGCCAGGGTCTTTTCCCCAAGGTAGGGGAGTCCAAAACTAGAGGTCTTATGTTTATTTTGAGATGGAAAGTTTTAAAAGGAACAAAGGGGAAACATTTTCATGCAGAGGGTGGCACATGTATGAATAAGCTGCCAGTGGAATTCGTGAAGGATGGCACAATAACAACATTTCAGAGGCAAGTCAATGGGTATACGAATAGGGAGGGTTGAGGGATACGGCCAAACGGAACAGATTAATTTTAGTTATCTGGTCAGTATGGACGAGTTGGACCAATGTGTCTGTTTTCATGCTGTACATCTGTGAGTCTATGACTCCATGTTCCACTGACAATAAGGCACTTTTTCAGTAATATCTTCCGAGAACGAGGCACTCCCACACTGCTGCAAATACCGCAGTACCAACCCTCTTAATATGTGGCACTCCCTCAGTTCTAACCCACTGACCGTGACACAATGCCTCTGGACTCACTCTCTAATCAGATGGCACACCCTCAATTCCAACACCTACACAATGAGGCACTGCTTCCGTATTGACCCTCTGACTCCGACAGATCTGACGAACTGACAGTCCTGTATTGTTAGTCCTGACCCTTTAATCGTTTCGCACTCCGTCAATTCTGACCCCATGACGTTGAGGAACTGACTCAGTATTAAACGTCTGGCCATGAGGGGCCCCCTCAGTACTGAACCTCTGACTGTGTTTCAATACCTCAAGACTGACCCTCTGTCAATAAAGCATTCCCTCAGTTCGACCTTCTCGAAGTGCTGCAATACCTCAGCACGGGTCCTGTAATCAAGTGGCACTCCTTCAATTCTAACCCCTTTAGGATGTGGCACTGCCTCAATGTTGACCCTCTGACAATGAGGCACCCCCTCAGTACTGAATGTCTAATTATGTGGCATACCCTCAATTCTGAACCCTTTATAATGTGGGAATGTTCACTGATGATTGCACAATGTTCAGAACCATTCGCAGCTCCTCAGATACTGAAGCAGCCCTTGTTCAAATGCAACAAGATATGGCTTTGGCCAACAAGTGCAAATAACATTGGTGCCACACAATACAACCATCAACAATAAGAGACAATCTATCCACTGCCCCTTGGCATTCTACAGTGTTACCATCACTGAATCCCCACTATCAACATCCTGAGGGTCATCATTGACCAGAAACTCAACTGCACTCACCACATAAACACAGTGCAAGAGCAGGTCAGAAGCGAGGAATACCACAGGGAGTAATTCTCCTGCTGACTCCTCAAAGCCTGTCCACCATCTGCAAGGCACAAGTCAGGAGTGCGATGGAATAGTCCCCACTTGCCTGGATGAGTGCAGCCCCAGCAACACAAGAAGCTTTCAACCATCCAGGAAAAAGCAACACGCTTGACTGGCACTACATCCACAAATATCCACTCCCTCTACCACCGACAGTCAGTAGCAGCAGAGTATGCTATCTACAAGATGCACTGCAGAAATTCACTAAAGATCCTCAGACAAACCCACAACTACTTCCGACTGGAAGAACAAGGACAGCATATTAGAAATGCCACCTTCAAGTTCCCCTCCAAGCCAATCACCATCCTGACTTGGAAATACATTGAATGCAACTGTGAAGGAAGACAGTTATCCACCAAGAGGGAGAAAGAGAGACAGAAAATCTGAGAGAAATTACAAATGCTGTAGACAAACTAAAATTGTAATCTTCAAATATCCTAATTAATAGCACTAGAGCAGAAAGGGGCAACCATTAGATAACCAATGTCACTAAAACACAATTTGACAGAAAAATGTCAGCCCCAGAACATACAGAAGGAAAATATCCTCTTCTGTAAATAATATACAAGATTTATCTGTTCTCGTGATGGCAGGTATGGTCTTGTTGAAGAAGGTTCTTTCTGAAAGATGGCTCCTTCACCACCACTCAGTACCAGCATGGGAGTGTGTGTGTGCTGGGGGTGGTTCGGTTAATGATAATCTTCTCTTTCCTTCACTGGCTGAATGTTAAAAAGAATCCATCAGTTAATCAAGTGACCAACTCCCCATGGGAATGGCGGGGAGGAGGAGTGGAAGAGGTTAAGGGATAAATGTATGTTGAGAAAACCATCCAAATTGGGGGAGTTATGTATGAAGCTCATACTGTCAGAATGTTGTTGGGTGTTGCAGAGGACGAGGAAAGTTGCAGCAACCGTCTGCTCTTGTTGTGGGATCCTGTTGCACCTGTCAGAGCAGAAGATGGAGAGCAAGAAACATAATGAATGCATATGGAACTGAAACATCAAATTTACTGTTCCACCTCCAAGGACTTGGTGCAAATGCCTCAACAACTGATCAGACCGGCAAATTCCAGGAGAGGTAATCACTCGGCAGATTTTTCATCATTCAGAAGGTTAAGGACAACCTGAGCTTCTGAATCAGTCTACATTAAGACGCAAGTCAGGCGTGTGATGGAATATTCCCCACTTGCCTGGACAGGTGCAGCGCCAACAACACAAGAAGCTCAACACTGTTCAGGACAAAGCAGCCCACTTGATTGGCACCACATCCACAAACATTTACTCCCTTAACCACCAACACTTAGTAGCAGCAGTGTGTACCATCTACAAGGTACGTTGCAGAAATTCCACCACAAATCCTCAGACAGCACTTTCCAAACACGTGACTACTTCCATCTAGAAGGACAAGGGTAGCAGATACATGGGAACACCACTCCCTACAAGATCTCCTCCAAACTTTAAATATGTCACCATTCCGTCACTGTCGCTGGGTCAAAACCCTGGACCTCCCTTCCGAAATATATTGTCGTTACAAGCAGCACAGTGGCTAGTGGTTAGCACTGCTGCCTCACAGCACCAGAGATCTGGGTTCAATTCAGTCTCAGGTGACTGTGTGTGGGGGTTTGCACATTCTTCCCATGTCTTTCTGGGTTTCCTCCAGGTGCTCCGGGTTCCTCCTACAGACTAAAAATGTGTGGATCAGGTGAATTGGCCACGCTAAATTGCCCATTGTGTCCAGGGATGACTAGTTATGTGAATTATCCATGGGAAGTGCAGGGTTACAGGGATAGGGTTGGAGGGGGGTGGAGGGGGGGTCAGTCTGGTGGAATGCTTTATGGAGTCATTATGGTCTTGTTGGGCCAAATGGTCTGTTTCCACACTGTAGGGATTTTAATGATTGTGGGTCAACTGTTAACACAAGGACTGGAGTGGTTCAAGAAGGAAGCTTAACACCACCTTCTCATTGGGCAAATAATGGCAGCCAATAAAGCTGGACCAGACAGCGATCTTTAGATCTCACAAATGATTTTAAAAAACCCTGAATTCCTCACCCATGGGGTCATTCCAGTCAATCTTGTCTCCTTTGGTTCATAGAAACATAGAAGAATAGGAATAAGCACTTCGAGCCTGTTCCACCTTTCAACATGATCATGGCTGTTCATTGAACTCACACTGTTTCTACCCACTGTCTTTGTTCTCTTTAGTCCTAAGCACCATATCCAATTTCCCTTTGAAAATAGTCAATGGTTTGACCTCAACAGTTCCCAGACAGGATTCCACAGGCTAACCTCTGTCTGGGTGAAGACATTTCTCCTCATTTCCTAAATGATTTCCTTATCCTCCTTGACTCTGAGCCCTATTTCTAAACTCCTAAGTCATTGAGGACATTCTTACTGCATCTCCCTTGTCCAGTCCTCTTTAAATTTATAGGTTTCCATCAGATGCCCGTTCTTCTTTTAAGTTCCCACGAATATAACCCTAACTGATCCAGTTTCCCTTCATCTCTCAATACCACCATCCCAGAAATCACTCTGGTAAATCTTTCACTCACTGTCACTATAACCAATCCATGAATCCCCTCAATTAGGCAATCAACAAGCTATCTGCCTTGTTCACCACCTGCAAGAGGGTCAGGGTCAGGGTCAGTTTCATACTTGCTTTCAGCGATGGTACAAGGTCACTAAGGTCTCAGTGCACCCCTCCCTTTCCCAATCTATCACCCTTCAGATAATAGATGGCTTTTCAGGTTTTGCCCCTAAAGTAGATAACTTCACATTTAGCCGACAGATGGTTCATCTGCTGCGTATTTACCCACTCATCAACTCAACTCAAACTCCCCTGAGTGCCACCATATCATGGCCCCAACAGACAGGGTAACATACAGAGCCAAGACTGAGGAACAAGCCTCACGGAAGACTTCGTACAAGGCTCAAAAAAGATGGTATACGCAGAAACAGCCTTCCAACCCCAGATGTGGACCAGGTTAAAAGGAAAGAACTACGGACGAAGAAAGACCAGGTGTTCGGCAACTAATTAACCACTAGGAACCATGTGACCACGAGTCCATGTCTAAACCCCACGTGAGCAAAAGGGGTCGGGCGCGACAGTTTAACCAATCAGATGAAACGGTCTGTGCATGAGCCCCGCCTACGAAAGACAGAGTCTCACCCGTGAGGACCGGGGCGACGCCCATGACGTGCGGTTGCTCCAATCAGCGGAGGAGGGGAAAGACTGAAGTGAAAAGGAACTTCTTCACCCCGTGGGTTGTTAACCTATGGAATTCCTTGCCCAGTGAAGTAGTTGATGCGACTTCAGTAAACGTTTTTAAAGATAAGGTAGATTTGTTTTTAACAATAATGGAATTAAGGGACACGGTGAGAACGCGGGTAAGTGGATCTGAGTCCACGAAAAGATCAGCCATGAGGAGGAGCAGGCTCGAAGGGCCGGATGCCCTACTCCTGCTCCTAGTTCTTATGTTCTAAAGCCAGACCACAACCACGCCCAAACCCACACCGAAGAAAGAGAACCAGCGGAGGTGAAGACAGGTGCGTGCACCCGCAAGCGCAAGGTCTCTTGTTTTCAAATTCTGAACTGTCACCATCAGAAACGACACCGTACCCAGCAGCCCCCCCCCGATCATGCGGACCCTCCATAGGCACCGACACCTCCGCCCCCTCTGTTTTGAGTCCAATGAAACGTTTTGCAATTGAGGTGAAGTGGAAATTTGATGGATATAATCCTGTCGAAAGCGGATAGAGAAATACATGGAACAGAAGGGATTATTAGCGTATATCAGAGAGTGAGGGGTTTTGCAGATCAAAGTGTGATAACGAATAAAAGGGGAAAGAGAGTGGTAAATGTTGTAGAGAAGAGACAAAGCATTACTCCAGAGCTGATGTTAATGGTAGAATGAAGATCTGATTGAAAAGGAAATAAAGCATGAAGACAGGATGCAATCACCAGGGGAAAGTATATCCAATCAGAGGACTGTGTTAATGGGTCCAAAACTGTTGAACTCAGTATTGAATGTAGACCAATGTTTTGTCTCTTCTCAACAACCATTACCGCTGCGTTTGTGTTCTGTCGCAGGATCACCCGACCTGGATATTTAGCTCTGCTTTTTTTGCCTCCACAGATGCTGCCAGACCTGCTGAACTTTTCCAACAGCTTCTGTTTTCGTTACCTTTGCCTTTGCTTAGTGTTCAATGGTGAATTTGATCTTTAATCTCCCTCACCCTGTAACTTTGTCTTGACCTTTTAGCCCACATTCCTGTCTCCCCCTTTCAACAGCATAGAACACAGAACATCACATAGAACATTACAGCGCAGTACCGGCTCTTCGGTCCTCGATGTTGCGCCGAAACCAATTTGATGCCCAGCTAACTATCTAACACACTGACATTTTATCTTTTACTGCAATTGAGTTTAAAGGCAGGGACACAAATTTCCGAGTATGCTTCCACCTCCTGGATGTAATGCTGCTGTCATTCTGCTCAAGTTCCTTTCCTCCCTTTCCAGGGTCTTAATGTCCTTCCTAAAATATGGTGTTCAGAATTCACTATGTACTCAAATGGAGCTGAAAGCACTACTTTATAAAGGTTTAGCATCACTTTCATGCTTTTTTACTCTCATCTTCCAGTACTGAAGCCCAGAGTCCCACTGACAATGCTTAATTATCTCAGTACTGACCCTCTGACAATGAGGCACTCCCTCAGTACTGATCCTCTGACAGTACTGCACTACTTCAGTACTGATCCTCTAATCATGTGGCATACCCTCAATTCTGACCCCCTTTAGAATGAGGGACTGCCTCAGCATTGACCCTCTGACAAAAAGGGACTGCCTCCAAACGGCCCTTCTGGCAGTGCTGCACTACTTCAGTACTGACCCTGTAAGCGTGTTGCATTCCCTCAATTCTGACCCTAATACATCCGGGCAGTGCCTCACACCAGATCCTCTGACAATGAGGCAATCCCTCAGAACAGATCCTCTGACAAAGAGGTACTGCCTCAGAACTGACCGGCTGACAATAAGGTACTCCTTCAGTACTGACCCTTTGATAATGAGTCCCTCCCTCAATCCTGACCCTCTGACAGTGATGCATTACCTCAGTATTGACCATCTAAACTCACTCAATTCTAATCCCTTTGCAATTAGGCAATCCCTCAGAACTGACCCGTTGACAATAATGCATTCCCACCATTCTGACCGTCTGACAGTGCTGCATTACCTCAGTACTGACATTCTCACAGTTCTTCAATACCTCAATATTGAGCCCCTGACATTTGACACTCCCTCTATTCTCACTCCATCACATTGAGGCACTGCCTCGGAATGGATCCTCTAACAACGAGTCACTCCCTTACTGCTCACCCTCGAACAGTGAGACATTGTGACCTCGTGATAATAAGGCACTCCCTCTGTGCTGATCTTCTGATTACGGGGCCCTTCCTCAGTAATGACCCTGTAAACATGATGAACTTCCTCAATTCCGACCCCCTTAAATGAGCCACTGGTTCAGCATGTAACTCTGGCAATAATGCATTCCCACAGTTCTGACCCTCTGACACTGCTACAATAACTCAGTACTGACTCTCTAATCGTGTGGCACTCCCCCAATTTTGACTATTGAATCAGTATTGACCCTCTGACTATAATGCACTCCAATGTTCTGACCGCCTGAGAGTGCTCCAATACCTCAGAGATAACCCAGTAATCATATGGCCCTACTTCAATCCATCCCCCTCCCAAAGAGGCACTGCCTCTCTACTGACCCGCTGACGATAAGGCCCTCCCTCAGAACTTAACATCTGATAGTGCTGCAGTCCTCAGCATTGATCCTCTAAATGTGATCCTCTAAATTCTGATCCCATTACATTGAGGCACTGCCTCACAATCGACCCACTGACTGAATCTCATTCGGGAAATGAAGTGTAGACTGGGTGGCCGCTTTGCAGAACAGCTACAGACACTCTGACAAAGAGACACTGCCTCAGAACTGACACTCGGACAATGTGGCATTATTTCAGGGATGGCTCTCCAGTCATGAGTACTGCCTCAGAACTGAACCTCTGTTGGAGCTGAAGTGCCTCAGTACTGACTCTTCAATCGTGAGGCACACCCTTAATTTTGACTCCCTTACAATGAGGCACTGCTTCAGAACTGACCCGCTTACAACTCCTTCAGTACTCACCCTCTGATAATGAGGCCCTCTATCAGAGCTGATTCCTTCTCAATGGGTGACTCCTTCAAGACTGACTCTCCAGAAATGACATGATAGCCCTGCAGAGGGAGTCATTGTCAGAGAAGCACTCCCTCAGTACTGAGCCTCTGACAGTTCTTCAATACCTCAGTACAGACCCTCTGACAATGATGTACTCCCTGAGTAGTGACACTCTGACTGCCATACCTTACTACTGACCTTCTAATCATGTCATCCTCCCTCAATTCTAAATCCATTACATGGAGGCACTGCCTCAGAACTGACCCACTGGCAATAAGGCATTCCCTCAACTTATCCTGTGACAGTGCTACACTACCTCAGTACTGACTCTGTGTTGTGAGGCCCTTCTTAATTCTGACCCTACTAAAATGAGGCACTAACTCAGTATTGACCCTCTGACAATTTGGCACTTCCTCACAATTGACCTACTCCATCAGTGCGGACCCTTTGATAGAGGTTTGATACTGGGAGAGTACTGCACTGCGAACAGGTCAATATTAAGGGGATGCCGCATTCTCGATGGCCAATATTCAGGGAATGCTGCACTGTTGGTGGACCAGTATTCAGGGAGTGCCACACTGCTTGTGGTTAGATAATAAGGGAGTGATGCACTGGCAGAGAGTTCGCACCGAGGGAATGCTGCACTCACAGTTGGTCAATACTAAAGCAGTATTTCACCCTCAGAGCTTTGATATTAGGGGAGTGCTGCACTGTGAACAGGCAAATATTAAAAGAATGCTACACTATCAAACGGTCCATATTAAGGGAGTGCTCAACAATCGAAGGTCAAAATAAAGGAAGTGGTGCACTGTCGGAGGGCAACTATTAATGGAGTCCTGCAACTTCAGCGGGTGAGTGCTCAGGCAAAGCAGCACAGCAAAGGGTCAGTAATGAGAGAATGCTCCATTTTCAAAGATTTAGTACAGAAGAAAATTCTTAATCAGAGAGTTATTTCTGCGGGAGTGCTGCATTGTCAGGATTTCACACTGAGGGAGTATCACACAATCAGAGGTCCAGTATTGAGGAAATAGTGCACTATTGTCGGGTTGATATAAACGGAGTTTTGCACTGTCAGAGGATTAATGATGTGGGAGTGCTGAAATATCACAGAATCACTGCTGAGAGAGTGCTGCACGTTCAGAGAGGTAGTACTGAGGGAGTGCTATAATGTCAGAAGATTGATATCAAGGGAACGTTGCACTGCCGAAGGATCAGTAGTGCAGTACTGTCCGAAGTCCAATATTGAGGGAGTTCTTCTGTGTCAGTGAGTCAATATTACAGAATTGCTACACTATCAGCGTATCAATGTCAGACGGTCAGCACTGAGGGAGTGCTACACTGTTGGAGGGCCAATATTGTAAGTGTGTGACACTCAGAGGATCATCTTGTTGGAGTTCTGCACTGTCAGTAGTTCAATTGTAAGGGAGTGCCACACTGGTAGTGGGTTAATATTAACGGAGTGCTGGACTGTCAGAGGGTTAAAGATGAGGGAGAGCTTCCCCTTGCGGGGGTGAGTACTGAAAGAGAACAGCCCGTCAGGGGATCAATATTAATGTTGTAGAGTCAGTACAGAGGGGCAGCACTGTCGGAGAGTCAATAAGAAGCATGTTGCAACACTATCAAGGAGTCAATGATGACAGAATGCTGCACTGTCAGAAGATCAGTAGTGAGGGAAAACTGCATTGTCAGATTGTCTTCATCAAGGAAGTGCCACTCTGTCAGAAGACAAATATTAAGGGAGAGCTGCACTGTCACAGGGTCAATATTAGGGGTGTGCTGCACTAACAGAGGGTCA
>NW_025970077.1:10854-12988 GCF_021869965.1 Rhincodon typus | reverse complement strand
GGGGGAGGGGAGATTTTGAAACTTGTGAAATCCACATTGATACCATTGGGCTGCAGGGTTCCCAAGCGGAATATGAGTTGCTGTTCCTGCAACCTTCGGGTGGCATCGTTGTGGCACTGCAGGAGGCCCAGGATGGACATGTCGTCTGAGGAATGGGAGGGGGAGTTGAAATGGTTCGCGACTGGGAGGTGCAGTTGTTTATTGCGAACCGAGCGTAGGTGTTCTGCAAAGCGGTCCCCGAGTCTCCGCTTGGTTTCCCCGATGTAGAGGAAGCCACACCGGGTACAGCGGATGCAGTATACCACATTGGCAGATGTGCAGGTGAACATCTGCTTGATGTGTAAAGTCTTCTTGGGGCCTGGGATGGGGGTGAGGGAGGAGGTATGGGGGCAGGTGTAGCACTTCCTGCGGTTGCAGGGAAAAGTGCCGGGTGTGGTGGAGCTGGAGGGGAGTGTGGAGCGGACAAGGGAGTCACGGAGAGAGTTGTCCCTCCGGAAAGCAGATAAAGGTGGGGAGGGAAAGATGTCTTTGGTGGTGGGGTCGGATTGCAGATGGCGGAAGTGTCGGAGGATGATGCGTTGGATCCGGAGGTTGGTGGGGTGGTACGTGAGGACGAGGGGGATTCTTTTTTGGTTTTTATTGCGTGGACGGGGTGTGAGGGATGAGGTGCGGGAGATGTGGGAGACACGGTTGAGGGCGTTCTCGACCACCGAGGAGGGGAAGTTACGGTCCTTGAAAAACGAGGACAACTGAGATGTACGGGAGTGGAATGCCTCATCCTGGGTTATTTTTTTTAATGTAGGCTAAGAATAATATGTGTTTTGCTTAAAGGAGTAGCATAACCAATCAAATTACATCTGGAACACAGCATCTTACACTTGCCTTTAAAAATGAGTTAGGTCTAGGCTATCTCTTTGATAGATTTGCAGGGGGTCTGGTCTGGTCCATAACATATAGGCAACTTCAACAGTAGTGTCAGGCAGATAGCAATGACACGAATAACCAGTTAACATTATCACGTATTTACATAGACCTGTTGCAGATGCTCAAGATCATTGGTACTTACGTGGATGCTTTTTCTCCTGTTTGGGAGAGCTTGAACAAAAAGATTCCTATGAATCAACAGAGACACTGGATGTTTTCAGGGAGGCTTTGACAACATCCATTTCTCTGTTCCTGCTAACAGCTTGCTGTAACAGAGCTCAGAGTAGAGAACCTGTTTCGGAAATCTTGTGTCAGGCTTACTGACAATCTGCTCCAAAGCAGCTGTTGATAGTAACCAATGCCTTAATGCTGGATATATGACCAGGGAGAGGAGACAGATGTTGGAGTGACTAACTGCCTTTAGATTTGCAAGATTTTATAGAGGCATCGCTGGCGGTATTTCTCTTGGGATTTGAGTTGTCTGCTATACATTGTCCTCATCTCCGATGCATATGGATACTGTATGTTAGACCATGAGTTTGGTGCTGGATCTGAGGCAAAGAATGTTTCTTCACATCATTTTAGTACTTTGTTGGTGACTCCATCTGTACCTTTGGTCGTGTTGGTCCCCTTCTGTTAGACGATAAAATCCCATGTTGGGCTGGAGGTGGAGGCAAGTAGCACGTTCTGGGATAAGAATGAGAATACTTGCATTGAATTGAATCTCCGTTGAGGAAATTCTCAAAGTGCTCCTTCCAACAGGCACAGTCTAACTCTCTGACCCTGCTGCGTAACACTCCATTCTTAGCCGTGATTGGTAGATCTTTATTAATTGAATTACCTTTATTGTCCCATGTACTGAAATAAGTACAGTGAAAACTTTATAAGTTGCCACTGACAGTGCCATTTTAGGTACAAAGTTATGTAGGTACAGCTTCTTCAGTTACAGATTAGTTACAGTGTAACATCGTCACCAACACATGATACCAAGTTAGGTATAGAGTAGTTACAGAATAGAGAAATGAAGAAAAATAAGTTACAGCTTTACACAGGATAATTATAGGTCAGGAAAACAAGAAGCAAAGTTGAAAATACAAACATCACAACCTCTCTCCACATGGTCTGAGCCCTGGCTGCAGCTACATTCTGTGCTGGGTCACTACCCCTGCTCCCACACTGGGCCACAGCTGCCACACTCCTGCACCAGGCC
>NW_025970077.1:0-10844 GCF_021869965.1 Rhincodon typus | reverse complement strand
TGCCACACTCCTGCACCAGGCCACTAGCCCTGCTCCCACACTGGGCCGCTGGTCACTGGCTTTCCCGCTCCAGCCATTGTCGTCTCTGCTGGCCACCCACCCTGCTTCGGAGTTCGGGAGTCGGAGGCCAGGTATCCGAGGCCAAGAGAAGGGATAAGAAAGGGAGAAAGAAAGAAAAAGAACAGGCTGAGTTGAGGAGATCTGGCTGGAGCGTCCTACTCTGCTGCCACTTATCGGAATCTTTCTTACTTTTCTTTCTCTCTCTCACATTTTCTCTGTCTCTCATTATCTCTATTTCGCTCACTTATGTGTGCTTGGGCTGTACGTGATCATGACTGCACTGAGGTATCCAGGCATTTCATGGCTGTTAGTGAGTTGCTAGTTTGCCTGTGCTATTTCCACACATTTTCTCTTCATTTAACCATGGGTTTTTGGTTAGAGCTTGATCTTCATTTTTCAATCAACCTACTTTCTTTCCTTCACATTTTGGTGGTGCTTCCAATTCAGAAACACCTTGCACTTGTGATTGAGCAGCTCCTGATCTCCTAATTATTCTCATCAAAACAGTTTTCATGCTTTCTTGTAGAGAAACCTACAGTCTCTTTGCAAGTGGTGTTTTTAGTGGATTTCAGGGTAGACCAGATACTGTGGACATTCTGTGGATCCTCCTCATTGTGCATCACCAGATCAGATGTGACGTACTGACTCAGTAGGTTTTTCTTCACAGAGTCCTTGAGCCCATCAATATTGATTTTTCTGGGCAAGTGCTCTTCCTCACTGCTATTTTTGGACGAAGGTCATGGAGATAGCAGACCACATTAGGTAGTGGTCAGTCCAGGCATCAGCTTTTGTCATAACATGGTGATGTGAACATCTTTGCAGTCCCCTGTTCAAATGATGATATAGTCGAGCAGGTGTCAACGTCTTTGGTGAGGGTGTTACCACATGATCTTGTATTTGTCCCCCTGATGGAACAGTTGTTCATTATGACCAGGCTATGCTCTAGGTGTTTCATCAAGAGGAGGACTCTAATGGTCTTTCCCTTCCCAATGCCTTCCTTGCCAATTCTTCCCTTGCATAGATCGATATTCCTCCCCATTTTGGCATTGAAATCACCAAGAATCAGCTTGTCTCCCTGTGGGACATGGGTCAATGATTGATAAAGGCTGCGGTAGAACTCCTCTTCGGCCTCATGCATTGCTTCTGGTGTTGAGGGGTATGTCCTGCTGACTACAGAGTACTAGTTCTGGGTTAGGGTGCATCGAAGGGTCACGAGGCATTTGTTTATTCAAAAGTAAAGCCCATTGAGAAGGTCACCTGGTTTGTTTTTTTTAAGACAAAACCAATCATAGGGAGTCAGTATTCTTTTTCAGATGTGCTCATCCAGAAGAAGAAGTTGTATCCAGCATCTTGGCTACTGAGCAGGCCACTGAATCTCACTCAGAGCGGTGACATCAAAACACTGGTGATCATGGGTATGATAGCAGTGAGATATTCAGGTTCGTTGCTGCTCGGGTTGATAATGAAGCCTTTGATGTTCTAGGTCTCAATTCATTTTGACAGGATGGATGATGTCCATATGTGGGTTCTTTAAATGTCATTGCACACAGACTACTGCACAGTGCTACTATGATACACATCATGGATGTGTATCTTCATATGTTGCAGTATGTAAAAACCTACAGAATGAGAGCTCATTCTAAAACATTGCATGATGAGGAACTACTTTAGCAACCACAGTGACCACAATCATTGATCTGAGATTGAACGCAAAACCTTTCAATGTAGCATAAATTAGCTGCCTTGAACAGCTGGATCAATACCTGTACAACTGACCACTTTTTTCCCTTCATCATCCAAAACTTTGAACATACTGCTGCCACATAAAATTCCCTCAGTCACTAATTAGCCCTAACCACTAAGGAATGTGTTACGGCTTGTGAAAAATCCATTATAAATCAAATGCGCATGTTTGATGTGCGTTAGTAGTTGCAATTAGACAAACATGTCACACATTTCTAAGACACAGCAGAAAAACCAGAGTGCAAGATATGGTTTCAGTCAACACACAAATTTTATTCAATTATTATTAGCTAGATAAATTACAGTTACATATCCAGCTGCCTGCTTGGTAAGCATTGACTATGAAGCTTATAAAATATGCAGTAAGAACAAATATAATATCTGACTGATGCAGCTGCCTAATAACATTAAACAAATAGGATTATAGAATGTAATGAACTGAAACTAATGTGATTTTCCATACCATAATAGTCACTGAAGGAAGCAAACTGTTTCCCTGGAGACTCCTTGGAACAGTTCAAACATCTGGCTGAAGCACAGCATAGCAGTTTTCCACAATCACTGTAGAAGATGATTCTCAAGAATTTTCTTTGAATAATGAGAATGAACGCTGTTTTCCCCACTCCACATGAACCTCCTAATGCAATACTTGCTTAATCACTTTCCCACACAACTGCACATGGAGAAGCTGCAAATCAGAAAGGCTCTCTGGGTACTGAGTACTTATTATGATAAACGTCTAAGTGAGAAACTTCTGCGTAAAGATTCGAGCAATAATCTGTGACTGATCATTATCCGGTTTTAATTGTCTTTGACGCCTTCAGGAACACTCTTCTTCACACAATATAAGTAAATTGCTGAACTGTCCACAGGCCACTTTGAAAACTCTCACAATCATCCCAGAATAACAGACGTGTTAGTTGAACCGAGACAGCTGACATGTTCAGGTTGTGGCAACAATTTCGAATCAATTTTACTTTCTGGAAGAATCTATAAACATTGCGACCATGAACTAAATCAGTGATATTTTCAACTGACGTCTTGGCTTTCTTACTTGCACGGTATTTAAATAAGAGATGGGGTGGCGATGTTAAGTGGGGGTGGGGTGGAGTTTCTATGTTGGCGGTCAAAGGACATGCTGTATACGCAGCCGAGAGAGATGGAGCATGAACAGGAGGAAGTGCAGAAGGTTAATAAAGTTAACTTTGTGGATTCACAAAAAAAAACAGATGTACTTGCAATAAGGAGATGAAACAGCTTGTGTGACTACTCAGAGAGCAAGTGACCATTGGAGGATGTGCCGTTAACTACAGGCGACATTGTACATGCCTACCCAGAAGACAAGATGGATGTTCAGTGAGGCAATGACAATGGATTCTTAATTTACGAGTCATCAGCAAAAGAAAGATCAAACAGCCAGAGGGAAAAAAAGAGAGAGAGAGAGAGACAGTAGCAGCATCATACCAACGAGCCAGGAACAATGAACAACGAACAATGTACAAAAGCAAAAGTACTGCAGATGTTGGAAAACAGAAATAAAAACCAGAAGTACTGGAGAAACTCAGGTGTTGCAGCAACTGTGCAGAGAGAAAGGGTTAATATTCTGACTTTGCTTCAGAACTGAGAAGTGGAAAAGTGATGAATTATAATTTGTAATAAAAAGTTGAGGGAGAAGGAAGGGGGAGAAAAGGGAAGATTGGAGTATGAGGGGGATTACAGATTCTGGGTATCACAGAACAAAATACGAAGACTGTGTTTCAGGAGAAGAGGGTTAGGTCCAGGGTAGGTGTTAGTATTTCCAAACAGGAGTCATTGGTCTCAAAACAGTAACTTTCTTCCTTTCTCCGTGGATGCTATCAGACCGGAGATTCTCCGTATACTTTCTGATTTTATTTCAGATCTCTCGCAGCTACAGTACTTTACTTTTCTTAGGTACTAATAAGAGATGTTCACAGCAGCTCTGCTTCACTACAGCAGGTCTACGCCAGAAATATAAGCATGAGAACAAGATGGTACATTGAAAAAGGTAAGCAACTGGAAGATTGGGGTCATGTTGTGGACTGAGAGGACATGTCTAGGCAGTCACCTAGATATGTTTAATTAATCCAATACATAGGAGATTGCATTATGAGCAACCCATGCAGTAGACTAGATTAAAACAAATACTGGTAAATTGCCACTTCACCTGGAAAGAGTCTTTGAGATCTTGCACAATGAGGACGGAGGAGGAAAAAGGACAAGTGATGCACTTCCTGTGATTGCATGGGACAGTGTTGTGGTTGACCAAAAAACGTAGGAGCAGAAATAGGCCATTCAGCCCATTGAGTCTGCTCCACCATTCAATGAGGTCACGGCCAATCTGACAATTCTCAACTCCACTTTCCTGCTTTTCTCCATCACCCTTGATTCGTCTAATCATTAAAACTCTGTCTATCTCAGCCTTGTTAATATACATTACAAGCCAGCCTCAGCAGTCCTCTGTGATAAAGAACTCCAACAGATTGACTACTCTCAGAGAAAAATCTTCATCTCTCTCACCCTCGTCTCAGATTCTCCCATAAGGAGAAACAACTTTTCATGTACATGCCTACCCAGAAGTCAAGATGGATGTTCAGTGAGGCAATGACAATGGATTCTTAATTTACGAGTCATCAGCAAAAGAACGATCAAACTATATCTACCCTTCCAATCCCCCTAAAAATTTGAGGTTTCAATAGGATCACCTCTCATTCTTCTAAACTCCAATGAGTACAGGCCTAATCTACTTAACCTCTCCCAATAAGAAAATCCCTCCATACTCAGAATCAATGTAGTGAACCTGTTCTAGACAGGCTCCAATACCAGTATCTTTCCTACAATAAGAGGACCAACACCGTTAACCGTATTCCAGGTATGATCTGATTATTGCCTTGTATAGTTTTAGCAAGCCCTCCCTATTTTAATAGTCCATTCACTTTGAAACAAAGGCTAACAGTCCATCTGCCTTCCTTATTATCTGCTGAATTGGATGCTAGCTTTCCATGACTCATGCACAAGGATCCACAAACCCCTCTGCGCTGCAGCTTCCTGCAATCTTTGTTTGAATAACAAATCACCTCTTCTATTCTTCCTGTCATATTTCCCAACATTACATCAGCCACGTTTTTGTCAACTCACTTAATCTGTCCTAAACCCTATGATGTGTATAATGTCTGCAGGGCATCATGAAAGGGGAGGGTGCTGAGTTTCAGGTCATGGTACATATTGGTACCAACGACATGGGCAACGTGAGGAATGAGGTCTTGCATCAAGAATTCAAGGAGCTAGGCAGTAGATTAAAAAGCAGGCCTTAAAGGTTGTAATCTCTGGATTACTCCTGGTACCACATGCTAGTGAGTTTCGGAATAGGAAAATATGACCAATGAATGTGTGGCTCAAGAATTGTTGCAAAGTTGGGGGGAGGGGGTGGGGGTTCGATTCCTGGATCACTGGGACCATTTTTGAGGAAGGTGGGCTAAGTACAAATGGGACCGTCTGCACCTGAACCACAATGGGACCGACGTCCTGGCTGGTAGGTTTGCTCGTGCTTTTGGGAGGAGTTTAATCTAGTCTGGCAGGTGTAGGGGATACAGAATATCAATGAAACAGAGACACATCATGCTAAAGCGAAGGAAGCAAGGCCCTGTGAGTTCAGCTATGTACAGTGTCAAGGATGTAAGGCAAGGCTGGAAAGTCTTTAATGCTAAGAGTGTAATAGGTAAGGCTAATGAATTAATAGCAAGGATTAACGCATGGAAGTATGATCCTGTTGCAATCATAGAAACATAGTTGAGGGAAGGGCTGGGTTGATAATTCAACATGCGGGTATAGGATCTTTAGGCGAGACAAGGAGAGTGTAAAAAGGATGGTTGTGTAGCACTATTAATTAAGGAGTCAATTACTGCAATTAGGAGAGATAATATCTTGGAAGGGTCTTCAAACGAGGCTCTGTGGCTGAAACTTAGGAATGTTAAGGGGCAGCTACTTTACTGGGAGTGTATTATAGGCTCCCAAAGAATCAGCGGCAAATAGAGTAGCAAATATGTAGACAATTCACAGAAGTGTGTAAGAGTAATAATGGGGTAACTATATTATGGGATTTCAACTTTCCCAACATAAATTGGGATCGTCATAGTGTTAAGGGTTTAGTGGGGCGGATTTCTTGAAATATTTTTGGATCAATACGTAGAAGGCCCAATAAGGGACGGTGCAGTGCTGACTTGGTTCTGGGAAAAGAAGCTGGGCAAGTGTTCGATGTGGCAGTGGGGAAACATTTTAGTGACAGCGACTACAACGCAGTATGGTTTAACAAGGTATAGAGCTGGATAAACACAGCAGGCCAGGCAGCATCAGAGGAACAGGAAGGCTGACGTTTCAGATCTGGACCCTTCTTCAGAAATGATGCTGATGCTGATGCTGATTCCTCTTATGCTGCCTGGCCTGCCGTGTTCATCCAGCTCTACACCTTGTTATCTCACATTCTCCAGCATCGGCAGTTCCCACTATCTCGCAGTATGGCTTAAATTTGTTCTGGGTAAGAAAAAAGATGGCCTGCAAAAGATGGTTTTGGATTGGGAAAATCAGATTTTATTAAAATAAATCAGGATCTGGCCACAATAGACTGGGAAGAGCTCCTTGCGGATACACCTACAGCAGAGCAGTGGTGTGGCATTCAGAAAGGAGCTGGGGACAGTGCAGGTCCAACATGTAGCCTTTCGAGGGAAATGTAGGAACAATAAGTTCAGAGAATGCTGGATTTCTAGGACAATTCAGGACTGGATGAGGAAGAAGAGAAGGGCTTTTAGCAAATCCAAAAGGTGCAATTCAACTGTGGCCCTAGAGGAATACAGGAAGTGCAGTAGGAAACTTAAGAAAACAATTAGAAGAGCAAAAAAGGGGCCATGAGAAGGGACATTCGAACAGGATTAGGGAGAATCACAACGTATTTTATAAATACGTTAAAAGGAAGAGGTTAACCGTGGAAAGGGTAGGGCCCATTAGGGACCAAGGGGGCAACCTGTGTGTGAAGCCATAGGATATTGGAAGGGTGTTGAATAAATAATTCTCTTTGGTCTTCACTCTGGAAAAGGAGAATGTAGGTACAGAATTCAGACAAAAGGGACTGTGAGGAACTTGCACAGTTTGACATTGGAAATGGAGAGCTATTGGAGGGTCTGTCAGGCTTAAAAAACTGCAAATCCCCTGGCCCAGAAAGAATTGCATCCCAGGCTGCTGTGGGAGGTGAGGCAAAAAAATTGCAGGGGCCCTGACTCAAATTTTTAATTCCTCTCTGGCCACAGGGGAAGTGCCAGAGGACTGGAGGATGGCTAATGTGGTTCCACTTTTCAAGAACGGTGGTGGAGATAAACCAGGAAATTACAAACCAGTGAGTCTCATGTCAGTGGTAGGGAAACTATTGGAGAAAATTCTGAATGGACAAATTAATATCCACTTGGAAAGGCATAGGTTAATTAGGGATAGTCAGCATGGCTTTGTCAGAGGGAGGTCATGCCTAAAAAATTTGTTAGAGCTTTTTAAAAACGTGATCAAGTGTGTGGATGGGAGAAGTTCAGTTGATGTATTTTGTACGGATTTTAGCAAAGCTTATGACAAGGTCCCACATGGAAGGCTGATTGAGAAGGTTAAAGCACATGGAATGGAGGGAAATTTGGCAAGATGGATCAGAAACACGCTTACTAAAAGGACACAAAGGGTAGTGGTAGAAGGCTGTTTGATTGAGTGAGTTTGAGTCAATGACCAGCAGTGTACCACAGGGATCAGTACGGGGAGCCTTAGCGTTTATTATATACGTAAGTGATATAGCTGAAAATCTGGGGGGACTGTAATTCAAATTTGTAGACGACACCACGATTGGCAGAGTGGTGAAGAAGATGGTTGTAGGTTGGAAGAAGATATAGATGAGTTGGTCAGATGGGCAGAAGGTATGTAACCTTGATATTTGCAAGGTGATGCACTTTGGAAGAAGAAACAAGATGAAGAAGTATTTAATGAATGGCAGGACACTGGGTGGCTTGGAGGAACACAGGAATCTTGGGCTAATTATTCACTGATCCCTGAAACCGGCAGAGCAATTGAATAAGATAGTTAAGAAGGCATATGGGATGCCTGCTATCATCACTCATGGCATATAGTATGAGAGCAAAGAGGTAACGGTAGAGTTGTACATAGCATTGGTTAGACCACAGCTGGAGGACTGTGTGCAGTTCTGGTCACCTCACTACAGGAAGCATGCGATAGCACTAGAGGGGGTGTGGAGGAGGTTCACCAGGATATTGCTTGGGATGGAGCAATTGAACTATAAAAGAGAGACTAGATAGGGTTGGATTGTTTTCTTTAGAGCAGAGAAGACTGAGGGAGTACATGATTGGGGTGTATAAGATTATGAGGAGTATGGACAAGATGAATAGAGAGCAGCTGGTCCCCTTGGTTGAGAGGTCAATTACAAGGGGGCATAGTTTTAGGGTAAGGGGCAGGGGATTCAGAGGGAATCTTAGTGTATTCCACAATGTTGTGGGAAGTTAGGAAAGAAATTGCAAGGCCCCTGGCAGAAGTATTTGTACCATCTATAACCATGGGGGAGGTACCAGAAGACTGGAGGGTGGCTAATATTGTGCCATTATTTAAGAAAGGCAGTCAGGAGAAGCCTGAGAACTATAGACCTGTGAGTCTGACATCCTTGATGGCTAAGTTGTTCAAGGTGATTCTGAAAGATAGGATTTACAAGCATTTGGAGATGCAAGGAATGATTAGAGATAGTCAGCATGGTTTTGTGCGTGGGGAATCATGTCTGACAAGCTCAATTGAGTTTTATTGAGGAAGTAACCAAAAGGATCGATCAGTGCAGAGCAGTAGACATTGCTTCTATGGATTTTAGGAAAGCCTTTGAAAAGGTTCCACATGGTTGACTAATTAGTAAATTATTTAGATCACATGGGATTCAGGATGAGCTTGCCAATTGGATACAAAACTGGTTTTACAGTAGGAGACAGAGTGTGGCAGAGGGGTGTTTTTGGACTGGAGGCCTGTGACCAGAGGTATTCCACAGAGATCGGTGCAGGCTCCATTTTTTAAGAACAACCTATATGGGGAACATTTACAGATTAAGGGTACAACTTCGGTTCCAGTCTCTTATAAGAAGCAGCTGGCTCAGTTACCACTGATTGCAGTAAAAGGCTCAGGCCCAAGCTTGATGGGGCAAAATTGGTTGAGAAAGATTTACCTGGATTGGCTCAACATTTATCAATGGGAAAATGGCTGCCTGAGTGAAGTCTTAATTAAATACCCGGAGGTTTTTCAGGAAGATCTATCAAAGGAGCCAAGGCCACTTTGCATGTTGACCAGTAAGCAATTCCACGATCATTGCAAGGCCCATCCAGTGCTATTGCCTTACAGGCAAAGGTGCAGGCAGAAATCTGAAGGCTGGAGAGTGAAGGAATCATCAAACCAGTCATATCTGGAATGGGCAGTACCGGTTGTACCGATTGTGAAGCTTGAAGGATCGATTCAACTTTGTGGGATTTTAAACAAACGGAAAACTGCTTTTTGCAGCTGATAAACCCCCTTCACATAGAGAATTTATACGCAAAGCTAGTGGGGAAGGGGCGGGTGGGATGTGGTGCCCATCATTAAGCTCGACATGGGCCATGCGTACTTGCAATTGTGGTTAGATAAGGATTCCCAGAAGTATACTATAATTAATAACCATAAGGGTTTGTATCAATATACGAGACTGCCATTTGGGGTATTGTCAGCCTGTGCAATTTTTCAGTGGACCATGGAGAACATTTTACAAGGTCTACACCAGGCCGCCATTTATCTAGATGACATATCAATAACAGGGAAGACCAATAAGGAACACTTAAGAGAACTCAGACATAATCCTTAGAAGTTTCCCCAGGCGAGTGTATGCCTTAGAAGGGAAAAATGTGTGTTCCAGGCACCCATAGTAACCTACTTGAGTCACAGAGTTGACAAGTCCTGGTTACACCCATTGAAAGATAAAGTGTGGGTGATCAAATGAGCCCCAACTCCCATGTCTGTACTGGAGCTTAGGTCTTTCCTTGCATTGGTGAAGTATTAAGGAAAGTTCATACATAACCTGGCCTCCATCCTGGCACCTTTGCATCAACTCTTAAAACAGGGTCAGCCTTGGAAATGGTCGCGTTGACAAGCCACAGCTTTCAGGGAAGTGAACAAACAGCTATCATCCTCAAAAGGTGTTGACACACTATGATCCCAAGTGAGACATGGCATTGACACGTGATGCCTCCCCATGTGGAATCAGAGTAGTATGAGCTGAATGGAGAGGAACATCCAGTCGCATTTGCATCCCAGACTTTGGCTAATGCAGAGCATAGATATGACCAGATAGAGAAGGAAGGTTTGGCAGTCATATTTGGAGTCAGCAAGTTCCACCAATACCTTTTATGGAAGTAAATTTGCAATAATAACAGACCACAAACCTCTGCTAGGTCTACTTAAAGAGGTCAAGGCAGTGTCGCCCATAATTTCAGGCCAAATTTGGCAGTGGGCTCTAATACTAAGCGTATATAGTTACAAGTTGGAACACTGTCCGGGAGCCCAAGTAGCAAATGCAGATGCGTTGAGCTGCTTCCGGCTGGCAGATAGACTCTTCCAGTGGCGGTACCACTGGGAGTGTGTAATAGCTTTAAATTTTCTGGACATGCTTCCAGTCACAGGTAACAATATCAGACTTTGGATGCAGAAAGTTCCAGTCCTGGCAAAACTTAAACAGCTGGTGGGGATGGAGGAAACCAAAGGATATCACAACCAGAACGGAAACCTTTCTGTACCCGGAGAGACCAGATAACAGTAGAGGATGGCGTATTATTATGGAGAGTAACAGTGATTGTCGCGAGCAAAGGTCCCTGCCAGATACCGGTAGAACTTCACCAGGGTCACCCAGGGGTTTCCAAAATGAGGACGTTGGCCAGAAGTAATCTCTGGGGCCAGGACTGGATGCAGACATCAAGGTGCAGGGC
>NW_025970076.1:12841-12991 GCF_021869965.1 Rhincodon typus | reverse complement strand
ATGCAGTGAGAGGGGGTTACAGTGATAGGGGAATGCAGTGAGAGGGGGTTACAGAGATAGGGGAATGCAGTGAGAGGGGTTTACAGAGATAGGGGAATGCAGTGAGAGGGGTTTACAGAGGTAGGGGAATGCAGTGAGAGGGGGTTACAG
>NW_025970076.1:11411-12831 GCF_021869965.1 Rhincodon typus | reverse complement strand
GATAGGGGAATGCAGTGAGAGGGGTTTACAGAGATAGGGGAATGCAGTGAGAGGGGGCTACAGATGATGGGGGGATGCAGTAAGAGGGGGTTGCAGTGATGGGGGGATGCAATGAGAGGGGGTTGCATTGATGGGGGGTTAAAGTGATAGGGGAAAGCAGTGAGAGAGGGTTACAATGATGGGGGGATGCAGTGAGAGGGGTTTACAGTGTTAGGGGAATGCAGTGAGAAGGGGTTACAGTGATGGGGGAATGAAGTGAGAGGGGTTTACAGTGATGGGGGAATGCAGTAGGAGGGGGTTGCAGTGAGAGGGGGTTACAGTGATGGTGTTTTGTAGTGAGAGGGGGTTGCAGTGAAAGGCGGTTACAGTGATGGGGGAATGCAGTGAGAGGGGTTTACGTTGATGGAAGAATGCAGTGAGAGGGAGTCACAGTGATGGGGGAATGCAGTGAGAGGGGGTTACAGTGATGGGGGAAGGCAGTGAGAGGGGGTTACAGTGATGGGGGGTTGCAGTGAGAGGTGGTTACAGTGCTTGGGGAATGCAGTGAGAGGGGGTTACAGTGATAGGGGGATGCAGTGAGAGGGGCTTATAATGATGGGGGGAAGCAGTGAGAGGGGGTTACAGTGAAGAGGGAATGCAGTGAGATGCGGTTACAGTGATGGGGGGGTGCAGTGAGACGGGGTTGCAGTGAGAGGGGGTTACAGTGATGACGGAATGCAGTGAGAGGTTACAGTGAGAGGGGGTTGCAGTGAGAGGGGGTTACAGTGATGGAGGGATGCAGTGAGAGGGGTTTATATTGATGGGAGGATGGAGTGAGAGGGAGTTACAATGATGGGGGAATGTAATGAGAGGAGGTTACAGTGATGGGGGAATGTAATGAGAGGAGGTTACAGTGATGGGGGAATGCAGTGATAGGGGGTTACAGTGATGGGGGAATGCAGTGAGAGGGGATTACAGTGATGGAGGAATGCAGTGAGAGGGGGTTACAGTGATGGGGGAAAGCAGACAGAGGGGTTACAGTGATGGGGGGATGCAGTGAGAGGAGATTACAGTGATTGGGGAATGAAGTGAGAGGGGGTTAGAGTGATGGGGGGATGCAGTGAGAGGGAGTTACAGTGATGGGGGGATGTCGTGAGAAGGGGTTACAGTGATGGAGGGGATGCACTAAGAGGGGTTTACAGTGATGGTGGAAAGCAGACAGAGGTGGTTACAGTAATGGGGGTATGCAGTGAGAGGGGATTACAGTGATGAGGGAACGCAGTGAGATGGGGTTACAGTGATGGGGGAATGCAGTGAGAGGGGATTAGAGTGATGAGGGAACGCAGTGAGATGGGGCTGCAGTGTGAGGTGGTTACAGTGATGGGGGAATGCAGTGAGAGGGGGTTACATTGATGGAGGAATGCAGTGAGAGGGGGTTACA
>NW_025970076.1:10692-11311 GCF_021869965.1 Rhincodon typus | reverse complement strand
CAGTGAGAGGGGGTTACAGTGATGGGGGGATGCAGTGAGAGGGGTTTATAGTGATGGGGGAATGCAGTGCGAGGGGGTTACAATGATGGGGGAATGCAGTGAGAGGGGGTTACAGTGATGAGGCATAGCAGTGAGAGGAGATTATAATGATAGGGGAATGCCGTGAGAGGGGGTTACAGTGATGTGGGAATGCAGTGAGAAGGGGTTACAGTGATGGGGGAATGAAGTGAGAGGGGTTTACAGTGATGGGGGAATGCAGTAGGAGGGGGTTGCAGTGAGAGGGGGTTACAGTGATGGTGTTTTGTAGTGAGAGGGGGTTGCAGTGAGAGGGGATTACAGTGATGAGGGAATGCAGTGAGAGGTTACAGTGATGGGGGAATGCAATGAGAGGGGGTTACATTGATGGAGGAATGCAGTGAGAGGGGGTTACAGTGATGGGGGGATGCAGTGAGACGGGGTTTACAGTGATGGGGGAATGCAGTGAGACGGGATTACAGTTTTGGGGGAATGCAGTGAGACGGGATTACAGTTTTGGGGGAATGCACTGAGAGGGGGTTAGAGTGATGGGTTGGATGCAGTGAGAGGGGGTTAGAGTGATGGTGGAATGCAGTGAGAGGGG
>NW_025970076.1:9484-10682 GCF_021869965.1 Rhincodon typus | reverse complement strand
ATGCAGTGAGAGGGGGTTAGAGTGATGGTGGAATGCAGTGAGAGGGGATTAGAGTGATGAGGGAACGCAGTGAGATGGGGTTGCAGTGAGAGGGGGTTACAGTGATGGGTGGATGCAGTGAGAGGGGTTTACAGTGATGGCGGAATGCAGTGAGAGGAGATTATAGTGATTGGGGAATGTAGTGAGAGGTGGTTACAGTGATGGGGGGATGCAGTGAGAGGGGTTTAGATTGATGGGGGGATGGAGTGAGAGGGGGTTACAGTGATGGGGGAATGCAATGAGAGGGAGTTACAGTGATGGGGTAATGCAGTGAGAGGGGATTACAGTTTGGGGGGAAGGCAGTGAGAGGGGTTTACAGTGATGGGGGAATGCAGTGAGAGGGGATTACAGTGATGGGGGAATGCAGTGAGTGTGGGTTACAGTGATGGGGTAAAGCAGTGTGAGGGGTTTACAGTGATGGGGGAATGCAGTGAGAGGGAGTTACAGTGATGGGGGGATGCAGTGAGAGGGGATTACAGTGATGGGGGGACGCAGTGAGAGGGGGTTACAGTGATGGAGGAATGCAGTGAGAGGTAGTTACAGCGATGGGGGAATGCAGTGAGAGTGGGTTACAGTGATGGGGAGATGCAGTGAGAGGGGTTTATAGTGATGGGGGGATGCAGTGAGAGGGGTTTATATTGATGGGAGGATGGAGTGAGAGGGGATTACAATGATGGGGGAATGCAATGAGAGGGGGGTTAAAGTGATGGGGTAATGCAGTAGGAGGGTGTTCCAGTGAGAGGGGATTACAGTGATGGGGGAATGCAGTGAGAGGGGTTTACAGTGATGGGGGAATGCAGTGAGAGGGGATTACAGTGATGGGGGGATGTCGTGAGAGGGGGTTAGAGTGATGAGCGGACGCCCTGAGAGGGGTTTACAGTGATGGGGAGATGCAGTGAGAGGGGTTTATAGTGATGGGGGGATGCAGTGAGAGGAGATAACACTGATGGGGGAACGCAGTGAGAGGTGGTTACAGTGATGGGGGAATGCAGTGAGAGGGGTTTACAGTGAGTGGCGGTTACAGTGATGGGGGAATACAGTGAGAGGGGTTTACGTTGATGTAGGAATGCAGTGAGAAGAGGTTGCAGTGAGGAGGGAATGAAGTGATAGGGGTTTACAGTGATATGGGAATGCAGTGAGAGGGGTTTACAGTGATGGG
>NW_025970076.1:8640-8984 GCF_021869965.1 Rhincodon typus | reverse complement strand
AGTGATGGTGGAATGCAGTGAGAGGGGATTAGAGTGATGGGAAAATGCATGAGAGGGGATTACAGTGATGGGGGAATGCAGTGAAAGGGGATTACAGTGATTGGAGAATGAAGGGAGACGGGTTTGCAGTGATGGGTTGGATGCACTGAGAGGGGTTTACAGTGATGGAGGAATGCAGTGAGAGGGGATTAGAGTGATGAGGGAACACAGTGAGATGGGTTTGCAGCGTGAGGGGATTACAGTGATGGAGGACTGCAGTGAGGGGGGTTTACAGTGATGGGGGAATGCAGTGAGAGGGCGTTACAGTGATGGGGGAATGCAGTGAGAGGGGGTTACAGTGATGG
>NW_025970076.1:8182-8540 GCF_021869965.1 Rhincodon typus | reverse complement strand
AGTGAGAGGGGGTTACAGTGATGGGTGGATGCAGTGACAGGGGGTCACAGTGATGGGGAATGCAGTGAGAGGGGGTCACAGTGATGGAGGAATGCAGTGATAGGGGTTTACAGTGATGGGGGGGATGCAGTGTGAGGTGGTTACAGTGATGGGGGAATGCAATGAGAGGGGGTTACATTGATGGAGGAATGCAGTGAGAGGGGTTTACAGTGATAGGGGAATGCAATGAGAGGGGGTCACAGTGATGGAGGAATGCAGTGATAGGGGTTTACAGTGATGGGGGGATGCATTGAGAAGCGGTTACAGTGATGGGGGAATGCAGTGAGAGGGGTTTACAGTGATGGCGGAATGCAGTGAG
>NW_025970076.1:5664-7682 GCF_021869965.1 Rhincodon typus | reverse complement strand
GGTTACAGTGATGGGGGAATGCAGTGAGAGGGGGTTACAGTGATGGGAGGATGCAGTGAGAGGGGTATATAGTAATGGGGGGATGCAGTGAGAGGAGGTTACAGTGATGTGGGAATGCAATGAGAAGGGGTTACAGTGATGGGGGAATGCAGTGAGAGGGGGTTACAGTGATGGGAGGATGCAGTGAGAGGGGGTTACAGTGATGTGGGAATGCAATGAGAGGGGGTTACAGTGATGGGGGGATGCAGTGAGAGGGGTTTTTAATGATGGGGGTATGCAGTAGAAGGAGGTTGCAGTGAGAGGCGGTTACAGTGATGGGAGAATGCAGTGAGAGGGGTTTACAGTGATGGGGGAATGTAGGGAGAGGTGGTTACAGTGATGGGAGAATGCAGTGAGAGGGGTTTACACTGATGGGGGAATGCAGAGAGAGGTGGTTACAGTGATGGGGGGATGCAGTGAGAGGGGTTTTTAGTGATGGGGGGATGCAGAAGGTGGAGGTTGCAGTGAGAGTGGGTTACGGTGATGGGAGAATGCAATGAGAGGGTGTTACAGTGATGGGGGGAAGCAGTGAGAGGCGTTTATAGCGATGGGGGGAAGCAGTGAGAGGGGTTTACAGTGATGGAGGAATGCAGTAAGAGGGGATTACAGTGATGGGGGGATGCAGTGAGAGGCGTATATAGCGATGGGGGGAAGCAGTGAGAGAGGGTTACAGTGATGGAGGAATGCAGTGAGAGGGGTTTACAGTTATGGGGGGATGCAGTGAGAAGGGTTTGCAGTGAGATGGGGTTACAGTGATGAGGGAAAGTAGTGAGAGGAGATTATAATGATAGGGGAATGCAGTGAGAGGGGATTACAGTGATGGGGGAATGCAGTGAGAGGGGTTTACAGTGATAGGGGAATGCAGTGAGAGGGGGTTACAGTGATGGGAGCATGCAGTGAGAGGGGTTACAGTGATGAGGGTATGTAGGGAGAGGTGGTTACAGTGATGGGAGAATGCAGTGAGAGTGGTTTCAGTGATGGGGGGATGCAGTGAGAGGGATTTTTAGTGATGGGGGTATGCAGTAGGAGGAGGTTGCAGTGAGAGGTGGTTACAGCGATGGGAGAATGCAGTGAGAGGGGTTTACAGTGATGGGGGAATGCAGTGAAAGGGGATTACAGTGATGGGGGGATGCAGTGAAAGGGGATTACAGTGATGGGGGAAAGCAGTGAAAGGGGATTACAGTGATGGGTGGATGCAGGGGGAGGGGTTTGCAGTGAGAGGGGTTTACATTGATGGGGGAATTCAGTGAGAGGGGTTTACAGTAATGGGGGAATGTAGGGAGAGGTGGTTACAGTGATGGGAGAATGCAGTGAGAGGGGTTTACAATGATGGGGGAATGCAATGAGAGGGCGTTACAGTGATGGGGTAATGCAATGAGAGGGGTTGAGAGTGATGGGGGGATGCAGTGAGAGGGGGATTACAGTGATGGGGGAATGCAGTGAGAAGGATTACAGTGATGGGGGAGTTACAGTGATGGAGGAAAGCAGTGAGAGGAGGTTATAATGATAGTGGAATGCAGTGAGAAGGGGTTAGAGTGATGGGGAGATGCAGTGAGAGGGAATTACAGTGATCAGGGGATGCAGTGAGAGGGGGTTATAGTGATTGGGGACTGCAGTGAGAGGGGTTTACACTGAATAGGGAATACACTGAGAGGTGGTTACAGTGATGGGGGGATGCAGTGAGAGGGGTTTATAGTGATGATGGAATGCAGTGAGTGGGGTATATAGTGATGGGGGCATGCAGTGAGAGGGGTTTATACTGATGGGGGGATTCAGTAGGAGGGGGTTGCAGTGAGAGGGGGTTTTAGTTATGAGGGTATGCAGTGAGAGGGTGTTACAGTGATGGGGGGATGCATTGATAGGGGTTGAAATTGATGGGGCGAAGCATTGAGAGGGGTTTACAGTGATGGGGGATGCAGTAGGAGGGGTTTACAGTGATGGGGGGATGCAGTAGGAGGGGGTTGCAGTGAGAGGGGGTT
>NW_025970076.1:2044-5564 GCF_021869965.1 Rhincodon typus | reverse complement strand
AATGCAGTGAGAGGGGATTACAGTGATGGGGGTACACAGTGAGACGGGGTTACATTGATGGGGGAATGCAGTGAGAGGGGATTACAGTGATGGGGGAATGCAGTGAGAGGGGATTACAGTGATGGTGGAATGCAGTGAGAGGGGGTTACAGTGAAGGGGAATGCAGTGAGAGGGGTTTACAGTGATGGGGGAATGCAGTGAGAGGGGTTTACATTGATAGGGGAATGCAGTGAGAGGGGATTACGGTGATGGTGGAATGCAGTGAGAGGGTGTTACAGGGAAAGGGGGATGCAGTGAGAGGAGTTTACAGTGATGGGGGGATGCAGTATGAGGGGGTTGCAGTGAGAGGGGGTTACAGTGATGGGGGATTGCAGTGAGAGGGGTTCACAGTGATGGGGGAATGCAGTGAGAAGGGTTTATAGTGATGTGGGGTTGCAGTGAGAGGGGTTTATAGTGATGGGGGGATGGAGTGAGAGGGGATTACAATGATGGGGGAATGCAGTAGGAGGGTGTTGCAGTGAGAGTGGGTCACAGTGATGGGGTTTTGTAGTGAGAGGGGGTTGCAGTGAGAGACGGTTACAGTGATGGGGGAATGCAGTGAGAGGGGTTTGCGGTGATGGGGGAAAGCAGTGAGAGGGAGTCACAGTGATGGGAGAATGCAGAGAGAGGTGGTTACAGTGATGGGAGAATGCAGTAAGAGGGGCTTACACTGATGGGGGGATGCAGAGAGAGGTGGTTACAGTGATGGGGGATTCAGTAGGAGGGGTTTGCAGTGAGAAGGGGTTTCAGTGATGGGGGGATGCAGTGAGAGGGGGTTACAGTGTTGGGGTGATGCAGTGAGAGGGGGTTACAGTGATGGGGGGATGCATTGAGAGGAGGTTACAGTGAAAGGGGGATGCAGTGAGAGGGGATTACAGTGATGGGGGAATGCAATGAGATGGGGTTGCAGTGCGAGTGTGTTACAGTGATGGGGGAATGCAGTGAGATGGGTTTACATTAAAGGGGGAATGCAGTGAGAGGTGTTTACAGTGATGTGGGGTTGCAGTGAGAGGGGATTACAGTGATGGGGGAATGCAGTGAGAGGGGGTTACAGTGAAAGGGGAATGCAGTGAGAGGGTGTTACTGTGATAGGGGATGCAGTGAGAGGGTGTTGAAGTGATAGCGGATTACCATGATGGGGGAATGCAGTGAGATGGGGTTACAGTAATTGGGGGATTCAGTGAGAGGGGGTTACAGTGATTGGGGGATGCAGTGAGAGGTGGTTACCATGATGAGGGAATGCAGTGAGAGGGTGTTATTGTGATGGGGGATGCAGTTAGTGGGTGTTGAAGTGATAGTGGGTTACCGTGATGGAGGAATGCAGTGAGACGGTGTTATAGTGATAGGGGAATGCAGTGAGATGGGGTTACAGTAATGGGGGGATTTAGTGAGAGGGGGTTACAGTGATTGGGGGATGCAGTGAGAAGGGGTTGCAGTGAGAGGCGGTTACAGTGATGGGGGAATGCAGTGAGAGGGGGTTACAGTGATGGGGGAATGCAGTGAGAGGTGATTACAGTGATGGGGGAATGCAGTGAGAGGTGGTTACAGTGATGGGGGAATGCAGTGAGAGGGGTTTACAGTGATCGGAGGATGCAGTGAGAAGGGGTTATAGTGATGAGGGGATTCAGTGGGAGGGGGTTACAGTGATGGGTGGATGCAGTGAGAAGGGGTTGCAGTGAGAGGTGGTTTCAGTGATGGAGTGATGCACTGAGAGGGGGTTTCAGTAATGGGGGGATGCACTAAGAGGGGGTTACAGTGATGGGGGAATACTGTGAGAGGGAGTTACAGTAATTGGGGGATGAAGCAGGAGGGGATCTCAGTGATGGGGGATTGTCGTCATAGGGGTTTGCATTGAGAGTTGGTTACAGTGATGGGGGAATGCTGTGAGACAGGTTTACACAAATGGGGGAATGCAGTGAGGGGGGTTACAGTGATGGGGGAATGCAGTGAGAGGGGATTACACAAATGGGGGAATGCAGAGGGGTTTACAGTGATAGGGAAATGCAGTGAGAGGGGTTTACAGTGATGGAGGAATACAGTGAGAGGGGGTTACAGTGATGGGGTAATGCAGTAGGAGGGTGTTGCAGTGAGAGGGGATTACAGTGACGGAGGATTGCAGTGAGGGAGTTACAGTGACGGGAGAAAGCAATGCTAGGGGGTTACAGTGATTGAGGGATGCAGTGAGAGCGGGTTTCAGTAATGGGGGAATGCAGTGAGAGTGTGTTGCAGTGAGAGGGGGTCACAGTGATGGGGGAATGCAGTGAGAGGGGGTCACAGTGATGGAGGAATGCAGTGAGAGGGGTTTACAGTGATGGGGGGATGCAGTGAGAGGGGGTTACAGTGATGGGGGAATGCAGTGAGAGGGGGTTACAGTGATGGGGGAATGCAGTGAGAGGGGCTTACAGTGATGGGGGGATGTAGTGAGAGGGTGTTAGAGTGATGGGGGATGCAGTGAGAGGGGGTTACAGTGATGGGGGGATGTAGTGAGAGGGGGTTAGAGTGATGGGGGATGCAGTGAGAGGGGGTTACAGTGATGGGGGAATGCAGTGAGAGGGGGTTAGAGTGATGGGGGGATGTAGTGAGAGGGGGTTACAGTGATGGGGGAATGCAGTGAGAGTGTGTTGCAGTGAGAGGGGGTTACAGTGATGGGGGGATGCAGTGTGAGGGGGTTACATTGATAGATGGATACAATGAAAGGGAGTTAGAGTAATAGGGGCATACAGTGATGGGGGGTACACTGACAGGGGCATACAGTGATAGGGGACTACACTGATGGGGGGTACACTGACATAGGGGTACACTGACATAGGGGTGCACTGTTAGTTAGATACAGTGATGGGGGGTACTCTGATAGAGGGATACAGTGATAGGGGATACAGTGATAGGGGATACAGTGATAGGGGGATACAGTGATAGGGGAATACAGTGATGAGGGGCACACTGTTATAGGGGTACACTGATAGTGGGATACAATGATGGGGGATAGTGCGACAAAGTAATGGGGGGTACATTGATAGAGGGATACAGTGATAATGGGATACACTGATAGGGGATACACTGATAGAGGGATACAGTGATATAGGGATACAGTGATGGTGGGATACAGTGATAGAGGGATACAGTGATACAGAGATACAGTGATAGGGGATTCACTGATAGAGGGATACAGTGATTGGGGGATACAGTGATAGCAGTATACACTGATACAGAGATACGTGATGGGGGATTCACTGATACAGGGATACAGTGACAGCGGGACACGCTGATGGGGGATGCACTGATATGGGGATACAGTGATAGCGGGATACAGTGATAGAGGGATACAATGATTGGGGATACACTGATAGAGGGATACAGCAATGCGGCGTACACTGATAGAGAGATACAGTGATAGAGGGATACACTGATGGTGGGATACAGTGACAGAGGGATATAGTGATAGAGGGATACACTGATGGTGGGATACAGTGATAGAGGGATA
>NW_025970076.1:1784-2034 GCF_021869965.1 Rhincodon typus | reverse complement strand
AGTGATAGAGGGATACACTGATGGTGGGATACAGTGATAGAGGGATACACTAATGTTGCAATACAGTGATAGAGGGATATAGTGATAGAGGGATGCACTGATAGGGGGATACAGTGCAAGGGGGACACACTGATAGGGGGACACACTTATACGGGGGTCACACCAATACAGGGGACACACTGATAGGGGATGGACTGATATGTGGATACAGTGATAGGGGGATACAGTGATGGGGGACACACTGATAGGG
>NW_025970076.1:0-1774 GCF_021869965.1 Rhincodon typus | reverse complement strand
GTGATGGGGGACACACTGATAGGGGATAGACTGATAGAAGGATACAGCGATAGGGGATACAGTGATGGGGAGGCACACTGAGAGAGGGGTACACTGATAGTGGGATAAATTGATAGGGGATGCAGTGATACGGGTGTACACTGACATAGGGGTACACTGATATAGGGGACACTGATAGTTGGATACAGTGATGGGGGGGTACTCTGATAGAGGGATACAGTGATAGGGGAATACAGTGATGGGGGCCACACTGATATAGGGGTACACTGATAGTGGGATACAGTGAAGGGGGTAACACTGATAGAGGGATACAGTGATAATGGGATACACTGGTAGGGGGATACAGTGATAGAGGGATACAGTGATGGGGGATAGACTGATATGGAGTTACATGATGGGGGATTCACTGATACAGGTATACAGTGATAGAGGGATGCAGTGATAGGGGTATACATTTATGGTGGGATACAGTGATAGAGGGCTATAGTGATAGAGGGATATAGTGATAGAGGGATGCACTGATAGAGGGATATCCTATTGGGGGATACAGCGCAAGGGGGACACACTGATAGGGGGACACACTTGTTAGGGGGACACACTTGATAGGGGGACACACTGATAGGGGGGCACACTGATAGTGGGATACAGTGATAGGGGATACACTGATAGAGGGATACAGTGTTAAGGGGACACACTGATAGGGGTATACACTGATAGAGGGATACAGTGGTAAGGTGTGTTATGAAAGGGGAATGGCTCAACCCCTCTAATAATTAAACCAAAGCACAAGCCCCAATCTATTATGATGGCACTAGAAGTTCCCTCTAATAATACCCCTTAAACACCTAGAGAAGCTCACCTTTCCCCTCATAATCTGTTAAAAGAGTGGTTAAAAGGAAGAAAATCCCTGACCTCCACTTTACAAGTAAAAAGAAACAATTTATTTATATAACCCAACAAAGAACAAATTAATAGAATTACTAACAAATCAACAATTCCCTCTTCGAATACTAACTGCTTCTTAACTGGTCTCAATTCTACTGGAATGCTGTTCAAAATGAACACAAGTCCCACTTAATAAACCCAATTAATAAGAAAACAATAAATTAAAACATAATCTCTCCACGTTCGCACAGACTGTCTTCTCGATAATTCTGTCTTCTCCAATCTCTTCACAAATGCCTTTCTTTCGATAATTCTGCTGTCAGGGATGGTTTATTTCTATAATTTCTTCAAAGAGGACTTTGAGCTAAAATACTGTGGTACCTTTGATTAATTCGATGGGCTTTCTCTGAGTGCTGATTGGTGCTAACTCTGTCAAGTGGCAGATGGCTCTCTCTTTCAGATGGTAGTTAGCTCTCCCCAAATTTTTTAAATGCCCTCATCTTATACACTCTTTATGTCATAATCAAATTCTTACAATATGATTGGTTTCAGGTTGTCAACACCATCAGGTTTAAATTCAATTGGCTTTCTGTATCCATGAGCTTGGTTTAAATTAATTGGCCAAATTCAGACTTGTCTTGGAAAAACGCTGCTTAGTTGTTCTATACAACATGTTTCCAATCGGGCACTCGCTGTGCACCTGCATTTATAACTTTCCCAGCTCGGACAAAGCACAAGCTCTCAAAGGGACCTGGCACTCTTTTCCCCACCAGCATTTTTACCAACAAATTCTGACTTCCTGCCTTCCAATTCGTAAATACTCTACCAAACTTTGTAACAGGGGATACAGTGATACAGGGATACAGTGATAGAGGGATACAGTCAGTGA